>NW_022060089.1:0-208706 GCF_007399415.2 Gopherus evgoodei
GACATTTTGTAGGGTATGGCGAGAAAATCTTTTCAAGCGGGTCAGTAGGCAATAATAGCGAAGATGCTGATTGTGGAGCTAAGTATTCATATTGCAGAATTGAGGAAACGATAGGATATAGTATGGTGTTCACATAATTGTTCATGTTCTTCCATGCCATAACTATAATGTGAATCAATCAGGTCTCAATTTTACTTCTTGCTCTAACGATGGTCCTGAAACACAGGACAGTGATAAGGACGGCGGGGTTGACTGTGGGCTAGCTTGTTGGTGCATGACATATAAATCTATTCCCCCTATAACTAATTTTGCAATATATAGGTAGATTATAGCCCATTTTATGTGGAAACTCGAGACGAGAGAATCCATTTTGTCCCGGGCAAGAATACAATAAATTATTAATAGTTAGAGGAAATACAGATTGGAAAGGTAATAATTTATCTGTAACAAGAGAATATGAAACTGTATACGCTGTTACAAAATTATATCTAACAGGAAATGTGACAAAGGAAAGAGCAAGAAGAAGCGTGTCAGATTATTTAAACCCAAAGAACTATCATTGGATTGACAAATTTAATCAACAAATGGGTAACTTGGTGGGAGGAATTCAAGATACCCTAATGAATTTGCAAGAGGCAAGTTTAAAGAAAACTGATTCAATAGTGCAAGTTTTTCAAGTAATAATTGGACACATGAATAAAACATTTGATGCAAATTGTAAAAATAAGACGATCTGGGAAAGCAAGATTGTACCAATGAAAAAAGTTTATCATATATATGATTGTAAGTTTGAAAAAACTTGTAACCTTGCATGTAAGGTTGGATTGAAAGGCCCTATAATACGTCAGCATATTAATTGCACAACGAATGCATGTATGGAATATTGGAGTGCATTGTTGTATTATAATAATGGAAGTTCGTTAAAACGAAAGCAGGAATATTTTGTAAACCGCCACATCTTATATAGGAACAGGGCGATATAGCTTGTATAGTCCATGTCAACCGGTACAATATGAAGCTAAAATGATTGTATATAATGAAGACTATGATAACGCCTTTTGCAGAAATGGAGTTTGTGGACTTTATTTTAATTGGATGTATTCAGACGCCAAAGGACGTATGATTGTGGCTCCAAATGGAATAAACGAAACGACGGCAATTCCTGCAAAATTTCCGTTTAACAGCACTCAAATGAAGACATTGATCAACATAATACGTGAACATCATTATGCAGAACTAACATATGTGTGGAATAACTTAAGGCCACTTCAAGCAACGGACATAATGGGACTTGGTGAAACATCTCCAACATTTAATCAATTTATGAACGGACTTGCTACAGCAGTAGCGGACGCTGGTTCTTGGCTAAATACGAAAATTGAACAAGGAATTGACCTTAGTAAAGGTGTTTTAATGCAGCCTGTTAATATAGTTAAAATGATTGCAGACAATATTATTTGGATATTAGGAGCTGTTGTAGTAGTAGCAGTATTAGGATTAATAGGAATCATTGTTAAAACTAGTATAAGGCCCAAGTATCAAAGGCTTATAGATGAAGAAGACTAGGTCAGACCAGTCTCAGCCCTTTTCATAAAGAGGAAATGTGAATGCTGGGCCTGCTCTGACCTATGACCTTATATGTTGCTATGCAGAACAGCTGTGCAAGAGACCTCCGCTGATTCTTAGAACAGCGGATGAAATACGCTATAACTGAACAGGATGCGCTTAACCGCAAACCGCAAGACAAAATGTAATTTGCATAAGAAGCACTGTTGACGTGTTTGCCTGTATTTCTAAATTGCATAAAAGACGCTCGGGGACACACATTTGGGGCGAGCCACATTGAGGTACCTGATCCTCGGTGAAGGATGTGCCAATAGTGGTCTCTGCCCGGTCCACGGACCGTAAGGAAATCGCAGGCAACTGGTAGCCGTGAGAAACTTGAAATCCTTGGCGACAAGGCCTAAGCTCAGACAGACACATCCCCACCATGGGAGATCTGCCTTGAGTGGCGGTCAAGAGCCCAAGTGAGCGGGACTGGAAAGGGTCTCGAGACACATCCCCACCAAGGGAGATCTCGCATTGATCCCGGACCACCCTAGAGAGTATCCGGTTCCACCAGAGGCATCAGACGATTGGGGATACAGGCAAAACAGGGGCAACAGTGGACTCAGCTTTGCTGCATTTAAGCCATTCAAAGAGTAAAAGCCTGTTGCAATAACGGAACATATATAAGCGCTTATTCTAAAAAGGTAAGGTTAATACTAAAATGTATGGCCTGATCAGCTGTGACAATAAATATTCTAAAGATGGATACAATCGATTGAATTGCTGCTAGGGGATTGTTAAGTATTGTAATACTAGTTATCGTTTGAATATTATTGGAAGAATAAATAATAAAAAATTGTTTTTATTATAATTAAGCCTCTCGAAGTATCAATGCTAAGAAAGAACTTGTGTGGAAGCAGCCAGCCGCCTAAGGGCTAACCCTCATTGGATATAAGAGGAGGCTCATGGCTGGGCCACAACTAAAGTGGTGTCTCCACAGGAAAGATAGCGGTGCAATCTGGGTGAGACAGGCACCGAAATCGATCTCCCTGGAATTGAACCAGAAGATGGTCAGTGTTTTAGGCAGGATGGATGTGGACAGGACCAGGTCGGTGATGACCAGCATGCAGAGGAAATAGTACATAGGCACATGAAGGCTCGGCTCCCTCTTCACGATGAACAGGATGGTGAAGTTTCCATGGCTATGGTGTACATGGTGCAGAAGGGGATGGAGATCCACACATGGGCTGCCTCCAGGCCAGGAATGCCCAGCAGGATGAAGGTGGAGGGTTGGTGAAGTCAGTTGTGTTGGAATCTGACATGGAGTAGGAGAGAAGGTGTCCAACTCTGAGGCGGAACGGTGTCTCCTGGATGTACCATGTTTCCCTCACTTCTTTTATGCGCCCATGTCTAGAGTGACATTTGCAGTAGAAATGCCTGGATGGAGAGACAACATTATATTGCACACTACATGAACCGTGGGGAGCTGTTCTCATGAGTGAAGCAGATTGGTCGCTCTTCACACAAATAAAAATTATATTTTTTTTATTCTGTGAAATAAACTATGAACTTACCGTACTAATAGTAACTTTCTACTTTTGATGCTCCATACATCAATAATTCCCACACATTGTGGTGAGGGAAACCTTAATAGGCAGCAGCAGTAAATAGAAGTGTGGATACTTGCTTCGTCTGTATGAAGTGCAAGCTGGTCTCCATATTGGAAGAGAAGGTTAAAGGACTAGTGAAACCTGCATTGCATCAGAGAACATGAAGATTTTCTGAATAGAAGTCAATGTTTCATTCTGGAAGAAAAACATGCCGAAGAATCAGAGAGTACAGTGCTGAATGGGGAAGAATATTGGCAGCATGTGATTTCCAGAAGAAGAAAGAGGAGAACCTATGTACCCGCAAGCAGATAGAGATGCAAAACCGTTTTCAGGCTCTCTGCACAGATACTACTCTGGAGAAGGACTTGGAAGAGTCCTGTGAGGGAAGGGATCCGAAGGAGACCCATTGGCTGAAAGGCATGGGCTACATTTCCCTAGGGATGGGAGTTCCATGACCAGCACTCCCAAAGGAGGAAACAGGTGGTGGTGGTCGTGGACTCCATCCTAGGGGGGACGGAGTCATCCAACTGCTGACCAGACAGAGAGATTCGAGAAGTATGCTGCTTGCCTGGAGCTAGAATCCAGGATGTGGTGGAGTATCTGCTGAGACTGATCAAGACCTTGGACTGCTACCCCTTCCTACTTCTCCACGTGGGCACCAGTGATACTGCCAAGAATGTCCTTTAGTGGGTCACTGCAGACTACATGGCTCTGGGAAAAAGGAGTTTCAGGCACAAGTTGTGTTTTCGTCCATCCTCCCTGTGCGGGGAAAAGGCCCACGTAGGGATTGTCGAACTATAGATATGAGTGCATGGTTTCCCAGGTGATGTCGGAGAGAGGATTTCGCCAGGGGACGGTGACCTAAACCCAGAAGTAGTTGAGGAAGTGGGATACCGAGAGGAAATACAAGGAGGAGGGTACAAGACAGGAAGCCTCCTATTCATGCTGGGAAAGTAGGGGAATCAGCTAGTTACTTTAGGTGCACGTACTCGAATGCAAGAAGCCTGGGAAAAAAGCAGGAAGAGTTGGAAGTCCTGGCACAGTCAAGGACTATGATGTGATTGGAATAACAGAAATTTGGTGGGGCAGTTCATGTGACGGAGCGTACTGTCATGGGTAGGTATAACTGTTCAGGAAGGACAAGTGGAGGAGGAAAGGTGGAGGAATTGCATTGTATGTAAGACAGTGGTATGCTTGCTTGGAGCTCCAGTATGAAACTGGAGAAAATCCTGCTGAGAGTCTTTGTTTTAAATTTAGAGGTGAAGGAGCAACAAGGGTGAGTTGTGGTGGGCGTGTACTATGGACCACCAGATCAGAAGGATGAAGTAGATAAGGCTTTCTTCAGACCACTAACTGAAGTCTCCAGATCCACAGGCCCTGGTTCTCATGGGAGACTTCAATCACTCTGATATCTGTTGGGAGAGCAATACAGTAGTTCTCAGACAATCATGGAGAGTATTTGGAGAGTGTTGGGGAAACGTCCTGGCACAAGTGCTGGAAGAACTGATTAGGGGGTGTGCTCCACTTCACCTGCTGCTCCTAGACAGGGAAAAATTGGTAGGGGAATTAGAAGTGGGTGGCAACCTAGGCAGCAGTGATCTATGGCCAAACCGGACTGAATACCCCTGATCCTGTCTGATTTCAGAAGGTAAACCATCCGGGCCTGGCTAGTACTTGGATGGGTGACCACGTGGGAATCCTAGAGGCTATAAACAAGGGAGGAGGGATAGCTCAGTGGTTTGAGCATTTACCTACTAAAGCCAGGGTGATGAGTTCAGTCCTTGAGGGGGCCATTTAGGGCATTGGAGTAAAAATCTGTCTGGGTCTTGGTCCTGCTTTGAGCAGGGGGTTGGACTAGATACCTCCTGAGGTCTCTTCCAACCCTGATATTCTATGATTCTATGGTTGTTCCGTAATGTAATGAAAGCCAGGCTACAGAGCCCATGCTGTAGGGAATTCTTCATTCAGTGGCTGCTCAAAATCTGAGAGTGGAGAAAAAAAACCCCAGTCTTTGCCAAGACATGTGCCTGGGGAAACATCCCAGCTAGAACATACCTCAGGGAAAGGATGTGGGTGTTATTGATAGGAGTTCAAGAGAAACACCTGCTTATTCTCAGCTGTGGCCAAAACAATGAAAAATGTTTGGAAAGGATGGACAATAACCCTGCTCTGGAGATGCACTCAGTTTGGTCACCCAGTCTCTATAAAGGATACAGCAGACAGAAAGTGGGTTTCCAAGACAGGCTCTGAGGATGGGAGAAGCTGCCATATGCAGAGAGACTGAAAAGTCTTGGACTGTTTAATTTAGAGAAGAGACAAATCAGGGGGAATATGAAAAAAGGGAGGAAATAAAGAATGCATGGAACAAAAGAGAACTGTTCCCAACCCGTAATATTTACAGACATGTAGTGCTTCAAGAGGGCTATTTCCCTAAAGCTGAAACAAATTATCAGGAAACTAATTGGGAGTAAAAATGTATACAGCAAATTGGGAATGAAAATTGGGAATTCTTTAAGAAGAGTTTATTGGATAGCTAAAAATCCCACAATTCCGTAGTCACGAAAGTGTACATCTTTGGCTAACCACACAGTTCAAAGGTGAAAGAGAAGGCATCCATAATAGGGGAGGGGAGAAGCAATATATAACACATGAAAAAAAAAAAGGGAAACCAGAGAGCCGACAATACACATTGAAAGTTTTTAAAATTCATAAGGGACATTAAAGGCATTAGGGAAAAATCAATGCTTGCAGAGCTAAGGATCACAAAAAGGAAAGAAACTTATTAATGTTGCAGAAAAGAGAAATGTCTTGAAGAAATAATTTTGTTTTGCATTGGGAAGAAGCAGCATGAGGTACTCATATCACAAGAGGATGAAATACTTTCCAGTCCATTACAGTCAAGAAGGGTGTTAAACGCATTTCCAGTAGAACCTTAGCATTATGAACACCACAATTACCAAGTGACCAATGAACCACATATCTCCTTCTAAACCAGAAGAACGCAATGGGGATGTTGGGGGGGGAGGAGAGATACAGGACATTTATGTGTTAAATCTAAACTATTAAAGAATAAGGGAAATTTGAAGAAAAAAAAGAGTGGGAAACTTTATGGGATTAGTAACAATATGCTTCATGGAAAACTGGTCTTGTCAAATCAGCCTGATTTCATCCTTTAATGGGAGCATGTTTGTTTGTTTAGATGAAGTACACAGGTGCAATAAACTCAGTATCTCTGAGGTATTTGGTTTAGTAGGTGAACACATTCAGTTAAAAATCGGAACATTGTACAATATCAGTAGAGCAAGCTGGCTGACTGACAGATCTCAGAAAGCCCTTGTCAATGGGTCATTGCCAGCCAATAGAAGTTGTTTCTAGTGGGGTTGTGCAGAGATCAGTTTCTAGGCCTGAGGCGATTCAATTTTCATCAATGATCTGGAAGCAATAGAAAATCGGTGGAGATAAAATTATGGACGACCCAGAGATGGGCAGAGTGGTTAAATTCATGGTAGTGAAGGCTATAAATGGCTATTAGCCAGGATGGGTAAGGAATGGTGTCCCTAGCCTCTGTTTATCAGAGAGTGGAGATGGATGGCAGGAGAGTCATCACTTGATCATTGCCTGTTAGGTTCACTCCTTCTGGGGCACCTGACATTGGCCACTCTTGGTAGACAGATACTGGGCTAGATGGACCTTTGGTCTGACCCGGTACAGCTGTTCTGTATGTTCTTAATAAGGCGGCCGGGCAGCACACCGATTGATCTGAAGAATTTGGTGAGCTGGTGTCATGCAAACAAGATGTTTTAATACACTGAATTGCAAAGTGATCCTCTTGGAACAGGGAATGCAGACCCGACCCACAGACTAGGGCACTGTATTATGGAACACAACAGCAAAGAAATAAACAACGCTTGGGCGAGGTGTCAAACAATCGTCCGCAGCCATTGTCCAGCAAGGGAGCTACAATTCAATGACTCACCTGCATAAGGCCGCACTATGAGAATTGTGCAGCCTTGACTGGACTTGTGTTCTACAAGCCATGGACTGCAGTATAAACCAGGACCCAAGACCCTAAGCATTTGCCTTTCCCCTGCCCCCACCTATGCTGCAAGCAATCATGGAATTCAAAAGTTTGAAGACACCAAAAGAGCCTGGCCCAGGCTCAAGGTAGAAACTGTGTACTATGAATTGGGGTGAGAAAAACTGCTTAATCTAGATGTTGTCCCATGTCCATAGAGTTGAGAGTTGAGACTGCATGCTTATCTTTTATATCTGTGGTAACTAATTCTGACCGTTTGCCTTTCTCTTATAGTCTCTTAAGATCTAGCTTTTGTAGCCAATAAACTTATTCTTTTTTCTGTTTATCTTTACCAGTGAATTTGCCTGAAGTGTTTTTCCAAAGGCTAGTATTATCCACTTTCCATTCCTGAAGTGGGGAACCAATTAACAAAGATGATAGATTCCTGAGGGAGAGTTGCGGGGAAGCGGGGGGGATTTCGCTGGTGCCTTTATCTGTGTGATTCATGATTGGCTCTGAGAGCATTAATGCAATCCAGCTAGGTGTGGGGCTCCACATGTGGTTGTGCTGAGTGTAGCAGTGCCTGGAGGGGTTTGCTGCTTGTCACTAACAAAGCTTTGTAAGAGACAGCCCAGGCTGGAGAGTTCAGGGGGCACTGCACTCCCACCACTCCCAGGCTACACCCAGACGACCCTGTCATAAGAGATTGAAGAGGGACGTGATAGCTTGTCTGCAGATACTTGAAGGCTACCATAAAAAATGGAGAAAAGATGTTCTCTTTTGCCACAGAGTTCAGGAGAAGATGCAATATGAAACTCAGGAAAAACTTCCTAACTGTAAGAAAAAGAGGACAATGGAACAGATGCCATGTGAGGTCATGGAAGCTCTTCACTGGAGATTTTCAGAGGAGGCTGGATAGTCACCCGTCATCTGTCTGGGATGGTTTAGACACACCAATTCCGTATTTGGAAGGGTTAGACTAGACTATTGGTGGTTCCTTCTCATGTGTGGCTCAAAATTCTATGAGGTAAAATCCTACAGAAGACCAGGCCTTAGTCACACAAATTATAGAGCTCAATACAGGAGTAACTGGGTGACATTTAATAGCCAGTGTTCTACAGATCAGACTGGAAGATGTAATGGTTCATTCTGATCTTAAGCCCATGAACCCATTGAAAAAGAAGTTGAATCAGACATGTATATTTACCGTCTCTCACAACACTTGAACAAGGGAAAATTCTATTACACTGGAAGTCTGAACATATAACACTGATAAAAGGAAGGTTTTTTTACCTAATCCCTACTTGGCTTGAGGAACTCTTGCCATATAAATTATTGGAACACAGAGTTTAGCTGAATGGGGCTCAGAAATGGATGGGCCTTTTCGGTGGTACCACCATTAGTTAAGGTGGTCTGATACCTTCAGCTAGAAGCACTCGTTTTCAGTTGCTTATAACTTTGCCAAACTTTTAACATTTGGGGTGAAATTCCCCATGAGAGATGTCTGCTTCCAGCTGATTTTTTTTTTTAAAGTTTCAGACATAACAGTTCAGACAACTTCTGGAATGAAGCTAGGAGATAAGCTGTCTTGCCAATGTTTAAAAATTATTATAATTGTTTGAGTTTCTATCAGATAAAAGTCAGGTAACAGCCCCCCCCCCCCGCCCAATTTAACAGTGAGAGCACTGAAATGCATAGCGGGGGCCTGAGATCTTTACTCACTTCATACTCCAAGGGCAGTTTGCCTGAGTAGGCTCTGAGTAAACTACGTGCTATGGCTTTAAAAATTGGCCTTCTGTTGTACACCTACTAACACCTTTCATCCTGAGAGATCCCCTGTGCCACTGAAATGTAGCCACCTCAGGCCTTGAGGCCATCAGCTGGGGGCCATAATAAAGATGGACAGTTTGGCTTATGCTACTTTACAAACTCATCACCTGTGACTTGCAGCCTGGGAGGTTTAATGGATGTGAAGAATGAAAAGGAGCCCAGACTTACTCTCTGTCCCATCACGCCCACATTGCACTGGGTTTGTCGAGCAGGTGATCTCCTCAGAAGAGATGGGTACCTGTGAATCCTGAGAGAAAAGTGTCTTCCCAGAGAATACCCCTCAGGTAGCAGTATCCCACACTTCTCTCATCCCAGCATCTGCAGCAACATCCCATGCTGAGGACTGACACAGGGATGTGCACCATTTATAATATAGCTCTGTGCAATCCCAGTGGGGTTTACTCAGCCTCTAGGGGCAAAGCAGCATCTGGATGTAAACAGGCTGGAGACTGGAGACACTCTAGCCAATGTTTATTTTTTTATGTCTATGCTTCTGTGCTATTTATCCAGCTTTAGCACTAAACAGTAATTAAGAGACCTTCCAAAATGGAAATGAGAACTCATGAGCTCTGTGCTGAGTCAGAGAGGAATTGGCTGCTTTGTGCATTTGTGTATATTTAATAACTATAGATGATTAGTAGGAAAACTAGAGATAATGCCTAGACAGCGGACAGACAGACCTGGAGGAAAATGACTAAGGGGAGACATGAACACTTTCTTCAGGCACATGGGGCTGTCTCTAAGCGATCAAAGATCAGTAATTCTTAACAATAACTATCATCAAATGTGAAGTATCTTTCACTGAAGGATCTTCAAAACACTTAGCAAAGGAAAGTCCTTATGACATATCCCCATTATACAGACAGATAAACTCAGGCCCACGATATGTGACTTGGCCACATCATACAGAGAGGACAAACAGAACCCAGGAGTCCTGGCTTCCCTACCATAACTACAGTCTCTCCATTAGTAACTGTCTGTATGAAAAGAGAGAAATGGGCTTATTTATTGGGGTGGGTGTGACAGACTTCTGTGGAGCACAACCAGGAACTTGGGTACCACTGAACCATCTGGCATGCCAATCTGGGCCCTCTCTCACACTGTGTGCCTGTGATAAGCTGCAATCCTCTCCAGGTCTTGCACTTACTCAGCCATACACAAACAGGGACAGACCCAGTTGCAGTTACGTGAATGCTTTCACCAGCCAAGCATGAACCCACAATAGAACGATGCCAGCCAATTCCCCGGAACTCCCCAGCCTAGGACTCTGGAGATGTATCATCTTGCTGTGATCGGAAGCCTGACCTGTGTAAGCTCTTGAAGGAGGTCAACAAACATGTGGACAAGGGGGATCCAGTGGACATAGTATACTTAGATTTCCAGAAAGCCTTTGACAAGGTCCCTCACCAAAGGCTCTTATGTAAATTAAGCTGTCATGGGATAAAGGGAAGGTCCTTTCATGGATTGAGAAGTGGCTAAAAGACAGGAAACAAAGGGTAGGAATTAATGGTAAATTCTTAGAATGGAGAGGGGTAACTAGTGGTGTTCCCCAAGGGTCAGTCCTCGGACCAATCCTATTCAATTTATTCATAAATGATCTGGAGAAAGGGGTAAACAGTGAGGTGGCCAAGTTTGCAGATGATACTAAACTACTCAAGATAGTTAAGACCAAAGCAGATTGTGAAGAACTTCAAAAAGATCTCACATCTGAGGAAGTGGGTATTCACCCACGAAAGCTCATGCTCCAAAACGTCTGTTAGTCTATAAGGTGCCACAGGATTCTTTGCTGCTTTTACAGATCCAGACTAACACGGCTACCCTCTGATACTTCACAAAACTAAGTGATTGGGCAACAAAATGGCAAATGAACTTTCATATGGATAAATGTAAAGTAATGCACATTGGAAAAAATAACCCCAACTATACATACAATATGATGGGGACTAATTTAGCCACGAGTCAGGAAAAAGATCTTAGCCTCATCTTTGAAGATGTCCACGCAGTGTGCTGAGAAGGTCAAAAAAGCAAACAGGATGTTAGGAATTATTAAAAAGGGGATAGAGAATAAGACTGAGAATATATTGTTGCCCTTAAATAAATCCATGGTACGTCCACATCTCGAATACTATGTACAGATGTGGTCTCCTCACCTCAAAAAAGATATTCTAGCACTAGAAAAGGTTCAGAAAAGGGCAACTAAAATGATTAGGGGTTTGGAGATGGTCCCATAGGAGGAAAGATTAAAGAGGCTAGGTCTCTTCAGCTTGGAAAAGAGGAGACTAAGGGGGGATATGATAGAGGTATATAAAATCATGAGTGATGTTGAGAACATGGATAAGAAAAAGTTATTTACTTATTCTCATAATACAAGAACTAGGGGCTACCAAATGAAATTAATAGGTAGCAGGTTTAAAACAAATAAAAGGAAGTTCTTCTTCACACAGCGCACAGTCAACTTGTGGAACTCCTTACCTGAGGAGGTTGTGAAGAATGGGACTGTGACATTATTGATATAAACTGGGACCATATCGAACATGGGTTTGCAACCAAGGTCCTGTAGTGGCATCAAATCCTATGTAAAGGGGTCATATAAGGTGTCTAAGACCAAGTTATGAGTTACTGGTTATGATTATGCTGTCTGTATCTCTGTATCATTTTGTAATTGAAGTTATAAGCATTGGCTGTATACTGTCTGTATTTCAAATTGGTGCCGCAGTTCTGGGAAACACCCCAGAAAAGTTGGTGTTAGCTCTGCTTAGCCTGCTTGATGGCCCATTAAGGACCATCAGCTACACAATTAACCCACTGAGAGGAGGCAGATACGCCTTGTAACTCAGCAGGGTGTGCAGGGACTTGCCCATGTGACTCCAGACTCCATTTTGCTGTAATTTTCCAGCAGTAAGAACAAAGAGGTTCTTACACCTGGAAGTGCCTATATAAGGCTGATGCCTCAATCTCCATCTGGTCTTCAATCCTGCTTCCTACCTCTGGAGGGACTTCGCTACAAAGTGAAGCTCTACACAAAGGACTGAATGACCCATCCCAGCTGGGGATGTTCTCCAGAGACTTGATTTGAACCTGTAGGTTTACTCCATCACTGCTACAAGCCTGAACTAAGAACTTTGCCATTCCTGTATGGAATTGATTCCATTTAACCAATTCTAGCTCTCATCTCTACCTTTTTCCCTTTATGAATAAACCTTTAGATTTTAGATTCTAAAGGATTGGCAACAGCGTGATTTGTGGGTAAGATCTGATAGTGTATATTGACCTGGGTTGGGGACTTGATCCTTTGGGATAGAGAGAACCGTTTTCTTTTACTGGGGTGTTGGTTTTCATAACCATTCATCCCCAGGACGAGTGGCACTGGTGGTGATACTGGGAGACTGGAGTGTCTAAGGAAATTGCTTGTGTGACTTGTGGTTGGCCAGTGGGGTGAAACCGAAGTCCTTTTTGTCTGGCTGGTTTGGTTTGCCTTAGAGGTTGAAGAACCCCAGCCTAGGGCTGTAACTGCCCTGTTTAAGCAATTGGTCCCGAATTGGCACTCTCAGTTGGGTCCCACCAGAACCACAAATCACGCTGTTGCCAATCCTTTAGAATCTAAAATCTAAAGGTTTATTCATGCTGAGCGTGCAATCCATGCCATCCTCCAGACCATTAATGAAGATATTGAACAAAATCAGCCCCAGGACTGACCCTTGGGGCACTCTGCTTGATACTGGCTGCCAACTAGACTTGCAACCATTTATCACTATCCATAGAGCCAACAATCTAGCCCACTTTCTATCGACCTTATAGTCCATTCATCCAGCCCATACTTCTTTAACTTGCAGGCAAGAATACTGTGGGAGACCGCATCAAAATCTTTGCTAAAATCAAGGAATAACAGTCCACTGCTTTCCCCTTATCAAATAACCTTTGACCTCCACTTCTGATCCTGTTATTCTTTAGTTATTCCCCATATTTAGTTGGATCCCTAATCCAGTTGCTCCTCCTGCAAGGCTAGGGGAAAGGCCTTTAGATGTGGGCAGGCTCCACCCATCATCTCCTCCTGAAATTCATTCTTTCATGTTTTAAATTTCAGGGTAATCTGAAATTGTTTGAAAACTATTTCATTTGAATTTATAGTGATCGAAAGTATCCTCAACAGGTGTTTTATTGATGATATGCAGTTATTTACCAGTTAACTTAGCAACTAAACTGTGCCATGGCATTACTCTCCATATGCTTTATGAAAGAATGCTTATGAATATGCTTTATGTGAAATACCTCTTGTAATATATAATTGAAACAGTTGATGTGTGCTGAATTTGGTTTTGCTATTTGTATGCATGTATCTTTCTTAGATCTGAAGTTAGAAATATGAAGTAATAACTTGTATTACTGATATAGCCGTACCAGATGAGGGCCCTCACTGGTGCATTAGGCATTTGATGGCTACAATTTACGAGGACAACTGTCATCATGCCCTCTCTAAGTCTTCTCTTTTCCAGACTACACAAACCCAGTTCTTTCAATCTTCCCTCATAACTCATGATTTCTAGACCTTTGGTCATTTTTGTTGTTCTTCTCTGGACTTTCTCCAATTTGTCCACATCCTTCCTGACATGTGGCTCGTGGAACTGGACGCAAAACTTCAGTTGAGGCCTAATCAGTGTGGAATAGAGTGGAATAATTACTTCTCATGTCTTCTGTGCAACACTGCTACTAATACATCCCAGAATGATCTTTGCATTTTTTGCAACAGAGTTACACTGTTGACTCATATTTACCTTATGGTCCACTATGACCCCTAGATCCCTTCCCGCAGTGCTCCTTCCTAGGCAGTCATTTCCATTTTGTGTGTGTGAAACTCATTGTTCCTTCCTAAGTGGAGCACTTTGAATTTGTCCTTACTGAATTTCATCCCATTTACTTCAGACCCTTTCTCCATTTTGTCCAGATCATTTTGAATTATAATCTTATCCTCCAAAGCACTTGCAACTTCTTGTCATCCTCAAACTTTATGGATGTACCCTCTTTGTCACAATCTAAATGATTGATTAAGATATTGAACAGAACTGGACCCAGAACTGATCCCTGAGGGACTCCCACTCATTATGCCCTTCCAGCACGACTACTCTTTGGGAACAATTTTCCAATCAGTTATGCATCCACCTTACCGTAGCTCCATCAGCTTGTTTATGAGAATTGGTTTTCATAACCATTAGTCCCCATAACAAGTGGCACTGGTGGTGACAAGGGGAAACTAGAGTGTCTAAGGGAATTGCTTGTGTGACTTCTGGTTAGCCAGTGGGGTAAAACTGAAGTCCTCTCTGTTTGGCTGGTTTGGTGCCTGAATACTGAAGGACCCACATTCTGGGGCTGTGATTGCCCTGCTCTAAGCAATTTGTCCTGAATTGATACTCTCAATAGTGTCCCCCAAGACACCCCTTGTTACAAGACAGAATCAAAAGCTTACTGAAGTCAGGATATACATCTGCTGCTTCCCACCCCATCCACAAGGCTAGTTACCCTGTCAAAGAAAGGTATCTGTCTGGGTTGACATAATTTGTTGCTAACTGTTACTTATTATCTTATTAGCTTCTAGATATTAGCTTAAGAGTGAGTGGTCTATAATTCCTCAGGTTGTCCTTATTGCCCTTTTTATGGATTGACATTATCTTTGCTCTTTTCCAGTCTTTTGGAATTTCTTCTGTCTTCTATGACTTTTCAAAGATAATAGCTAATGGCTCAGATATCTCCTCAGTCAGCTCCTTCAGTATTCTAGGATCTATTTCATGATATGTTTATAATGTGTTTTATATCAACTATATCATGTAATATATCAGTGTGCATTCTATGCATGTATCATGTTTCCACCTAAAGTTATGAATATTGACTATGTACCAGTATTTCAAATGTGTTTGCTCCTGGGTAACACATACAAAGTCATTGACATCCAGTTGGATGAGCCATTCAAAGTAATAGACCATTAAGAAACACAATAGGCCTGAGAAAAAGCTTAACTCCACCTCATGGACTTTCCTGTGAATGTTCTAGCCAGGAAATGGGTAGTGGCACCAACTATGACTCATCGAAGCAGGCAAGGGCATGTGACCAGCTCATGTGACACTGGACTTTGTCTTGTCTTCTTGTGCCTGTTCTCTCCCATTAACTGTGCGATAAAAGGGGGAAGTGACATCATCACTTGGCTTGACTACCCCCACAACTCAACACCTGGAAACACCTTAGGAACAAGGATTGAACTGGGGCTTGCTCCCAGTCTGGGTGGACTTTTAGCCTGTGTATGGAAGATTAGTGGGCTGTTTGTATTATCAGGGTGCAACACTGCTTAATTCAAATACTATCGAGCGTATAGAATTTAGATTGCAGTTTTGTTTGTTATTTCTATAACCAACTGTGATCTGTTTGCTATTATTAATAATCACTTAAAATCGATCTTTCTGTACTTAATCTTTTTTATTAGATAGTGTGGCAGAGCTCCAACCTTGTCTCAGTGGATCCCGCACTTCCTGGTGGATTATGATAGCCTCAGTGGCTCACTGCGACCCTCCACATAGCCCTTCTCCCTCTAGAGGCAAGGGTCGCAGGCTACTGAGCCCTTTTCATCATAAGCCAGCAAGGAGGTTGGTGAGAGAACTCCCACAGTCTCTGTTGTTCTTACAGGTTTATTCCTGAGCAGTTTAGCCTCCTGTCCTGACAGGGGCCTGTCATCCCCTCCCAAGAGATGTTCCTGTAGTGGTGGGCTGGGGCTCGCCCTCTACTCCAGGTTCCAGCCCAGGGACCCTACATTTCCCTGGGCCACTTCCCTACAGCTCTCCTGCTTCTCTCTGTCTCTCTCAATGCCTTCTTTACCCTTACCTTCGGGCCCCCTTTGCAGCATCTTGAGGGTGTCTCCATTACCCAGCTCTTCAGCTACACTTCCTCCCCTCTGGATCTCCTCAGCATGACAGGAGTGAGCCCTTTTATAGTATCAGAGGGACCTTAATGAGAGTCAGGTGGTCACATTAGCTTACCAGTCTCACCTGGCTCTTTGCAGGCTAATTAGAGTCATGTGTCCACCCGAGCCTGGGGCAGCCCCTGCTCTGGTCACTCAGGGTACCGAAAACTGCTTATCCAGTGGCCAGTATATCTGCCTTCTACTACTCTGCTGTACCTCACTGGCCTGTGTCTATCACTATATGTTACCTAAGAGAGTGTGACATCTATAAGGGAATCCTGCTTAGGAACTGGGGCTGGTGCAGTGTCCTCTCCACTTTCAGGGAGAGGAGGACTGGGTAATAATCTTACACTAGTCAGACTTTGGACCAAGGCAAGATGATATAGCTCTGGGGTCTTAAGCTGGGGAGCTGGGTGGAACTGGCTGGAGCCTCTGTTTATTAGTTCATGAGTGGCTAGTGGCAGCATCCATATAACTACAGCTGGGTGTGTACCTGCCTGTGTATGAGTGTGTAAGAGCAAGACCTGAGATGGTTAGATTGTGGTTACAGCCGAGAAGTCAGGGATGATGGATTCTGTCTGTGATTCTCTGTGTGACTTTCATTAAGTCACATCTTCCTGTATCTCAGTTTACCTATCTGTATAATGGGGAAATGGTCATAGTGACTCTACTTTGCTAGGTGAATTGAAGATTCTTCAATTAAAAATCCTGCACAGGATGATAATAGTTATGGATGAGAATTACTGATCTCTGATACCTTAGTAAAAACCCTGTGTGCCTCCAGAAAGTGTTCGTGTTCCTCTCAGCCATCTCTCTCCAGATCTGGCTGACTACTATCTACCCAGCCATCCTGAGCATTTTCAGGGTATCAGACCCTAAGGAGCTCTAGACATTATCCCTAATTTTCTTCCTAATCAACTACAATTTTAAAATATACACAAATGCACAAGCAGGTAATTCCTCACTGACTCAGCACAGAGCCCAAGAGTTCTCACCTCCCTTGGGGATGGTATCTTAGTTGCTGTTTACTCCGAAAGCTGGATAATTAGCACAGAAGCTTGTCTCCTGCATTCATATGCTGCTCCTCCCCAGAGGCTGAGCAAACCCCACTGGGACTGCACAGAGCTATATTATAAATTATGCACACCCCTGTGTCGGCTCTCGGTGTGGGATGTTATTATAGATGTTGGGTGAGAGAGACGTGGGATACAGCTACCTAAGGGGGATTCCCAGGGAAGACACTTCCATCTCAGAATTCATAGGTACTTGTGACTTGCTGAGGAGCTCACCTGCTCAACAAACCGAGTGCAACATGTGTGTGATGGGATAGAGAGTAAGTCTGTGTCCTTTCCGCTCTTTACAACCATTAAACATCCCAGGGCCCTTGCCACAGGTGATGAGTTTACTCCAGTATCACTGGGCAAAATGTCTCTCTTTTCTATGCACCCGTGCCCATCTCAGCTAATGTCCTGAAGCTGCAAGGTGGCTGCATCTCAGTGGCACAGTTGATCCTTCATGGTGAAAGGTGTTAGCAGATGTATAATACAAGGTCAAATTCTGAGGCTGTGACTATTCTTTGGTCAGTAAGAACTGAGTAAAGACCTCAGGAGACAGCTGTGTGTTAATGCATAGAGGGCGTCACCTCCTCCTTTTGCATGTCTGGGCTCTGGCTGTTAATTGGGGAACTATTCCCGGAATTTTATCTTCTGTTATGCATGGAGGTGTTAAGGCTCCTCCCTGGAACTATCATAAGAATTTTTCAAAATGGGCAAGACATCTGTTCTCCTAGTGTAATGTGAGAAGTCGGCAGGACTGTTATTCTGAAAACTTTCAAAAAACAATTCTGCCGAAAGCACACACCCAGCTCAGGAAATTTCAGTCCAAATGCCTAAAATTTGCCAAACTTATGAGCAGCTGAAAGTGAAGTCTTCTTATTAAATGTGTCAGACAGTCTTAACAAAAGGTGGTGCCACCAACGCCACCTAAAATGGTCATTCCATTTGTGAATCCCATGCAGCTAAGCTCTTCACTCCAATAATATCATTGGCAAGGAGTTCCACAGGCCAATGGAACTATAATTATGTTATATTTTCAGATTTTCAATGCAACTGGATGTTCCCTTGTTCATGTGTTATGAGACAGAGTAAATATAAATGCCTGTTCTACTTTCTTTATGTATAGAGATAGGTAGGAAGGGATAGTTAGATCATCCAATCAGACCTTCTCTGTAACACTAGCCCACTAAATTTCACCCAGGCACCTCAGCCAAAGACTTGTGTGTGACTAATGCCAGGTATACATTAAGATTTTACATTACAGAAACATAGAGCCATGGGGATAGAAGGGACCACAAGGGTCAGCTACTCTATCCCTCTGCCAAGATTCAGGATTCATTCTGTCTTAGTCATCGAAGACTGATGGCTGCCCATATGGCTTGTATTCCATCCCTTTGATCATCTTTGTCACTCGCCTTTGGATTCTTTCCAGTTTCTCTACATCCTTTCTACACATTGATGACCATAATTGGACACTCCAGCTGAAGCCAAACCAATGCAGACTAAAGAAATACTACCAGTTACCATGACTTGAATGCTGTGCCTCTGCTAATACAACTTAACCTTGCATTTGCTTTTCTTGAAACATCAAAAAAATCCACCCTACTGGGAGATGTCGCTATGTTAACAATGCCAATGTGGGCATGAGGAGTTAGATGGAATAATTCCTACATCCACCTAGCTACCACCTCTTGGGGAGGTGGATTACCTATGCTGAGGGAAGAAACCCTGCCTTCATTGTAAGTGTCTACACTGAAGTACTCTGGCAGTGCTCCTTTACTGTTCTAAGTGTAGACAAGCTTTCAAGCAGATTTTCCAGAGAAGCATTAAGTCTGGATCTGCCGACATGGGGAGTTGGAGAATCCATCATTTCCCTTCCCAGTGTGTCCCAACAGTTAATCACCATCTGTGCTAAATATTTGGTCATTTTTTCCAGCTGGAATTTGTCTTCAGCCTCCAACCATTGGGTATTGCTCTGCCTTTCTCCGCTAGATTACAGAGCCCATTACAACACATGGTTTCCTCCTTAGGAAAGTATCCACTTTGTCATTTTTTTGAGATGTTAAATAGATGAAATCCTTCAAGTTTCTCCAGCCTCCAATCAGTTTTGTGGCTTTTTTCTTCACTCTCTCCAATTTTTCAACAGTCTTTTATAATGTGGACCCCAGAACTGGATGCATTCTGTTTCACCAATTCCATGAGCAGAGGTAAATTCTCCTGCTCCAACTCATCACTCCCATTTTTATGTATCCCAGGATGACATCAGTCCTTACGGCCACAGCATTGGACAAGGAATTGTTTTTACACAATGATTTCTAAATCCTTTTCAGGTCCTTGCATTACGTAATACAGTGCCCCAGACTTTGGGTTCAGCCTGCATGCCTTGTTCTGAGAAGATAAGTTTGCATTTGACTGTATTAAAACATTATGTTTGAATCGGATGCCCACACCAATTCCCCAGATCAATCAGTATGCCTGACCTGTCCTCATTTTCACCACTTCCAATCTTAGGGCTATCCAGAAACTTTATCTGCACTGATTTTCTATTTCCTTTGAGGACATTCATGAAAATATTGAATAGCATCAGGCCTAGAACTGATCCCTGCAGACCCCCAGTAGAAAAAGCCCCATTTACTGAATGTGACCCAATGATAACTGCTTTCTGAGATCTGCGAGTTAGCTAGTTTGCAGTCCATTTTAAATGTGCTCTACTGATATTATAGAAAGTTAATTATTTTATCTCAATGTTTTCCCTTAATAATACAAATGCCTTAGAAAAATTAAAGTATCAGAGGGGTAGCCGTGTTAGTCTGGATCTGTAAAAAGCGACGAAGAGTCCTGTGGTACCTTATAGACTAACAGACGTATTGGAGTATAATCTTTTGTGCTTGAATACTCACTTCATCAGACGCTTGGCATGACGAAAGCTCATGCTCCAACACATCTGTTAGTCTATAAGATGCCACAGGACTCTTTGTCACTGTTTACGGAAAAAATGAAGTTTATTGCATTTGCACAGTTCCCTTGATCAGCCAAACATTTACTCTAAAAAAGTATGAAATCATGTTTATCTGACAAAACCGGTTTTGCATAGACCTTGTTATTGACTTGCATTACTTATATTCCAAGAACATTTTTCTTGAACTAATCCCATACCAGCTTTTCCATTTTTTCCTAATCTTTTCAAATATATTTTTTTAATCTTTACCTTATTTTTTTAAGGGTTTACATTTAACACAGGAATTACTCTAAATCTTTTCTAGGATATCTTTGGTTTAATATTATTAATAATCTCCTTGATGTGATCCTTAGTTCTGCCCACCATGGATTTTTCCCTGATGTCTTTAATGACCCATATCAATTTTCATATCTTCCAAATTATATTGCTGGCTAACTATGTTCCCTTTTTCCCATTTGTTATATATAGTGTCCCCTATAATTTCTACCCACTTTGCAACTGAACTGAGTTTTTAGCTTTTAAGCAAAAGTTGTCCACTTTCTTGACTATGGAATTGTGACGTTTTCGCTATCTAATAATCTCTTCTTAAAGAACTCTCAGTTTTCATTCCATTTTTTTGTCTAAATTTTTCCTCCTAATCAGTTTTGCTGATAGTTTCCTCAACTTTGGAGAACTAGAGATTTTGAAGGTCTAAATGTCTATAGATAGTATTGGTTGGGAACTCTTCTCTCTTTTGAATGTAATCAGTTTCATTCTTTATTTCCCTCTCTTCTAACATATGTCCCCTTGTTGGTCTCTTCTCCAAACTAAACAGTCCCAGACTTTTCAGTCTGTCCACATATGGCAGTTTCCCCATTGCTATTGCCTGTCTCGGAAACCCCCTTTATGTTTGCTATATTCTTTATAGAGATCAGGTGACTAATACTGAGCACATATCCAGAGCAGGTCTTGAGAACTCTTCGCCGTTTGTCCTTTTGAATGTAATCAGTTCCATGCTTTTCTGCTGTTCTCCTCCTCCTTTTCTTCACTAAACAGTCCCCGACTTTTCAGTCTCTCTGCATATGACAGTATTCCTCATTCTCATAGCCTGTGTTAGAAACTCCTTTCTATCTTCTATATCATTTATAGAGAACGAGTGACCAAACCGATCCTGTTTCAAAGCAGGTTATTCTCTATCCCGTTCTTTAGGAAACCAATCATTGTCTTTGTTTTGCCTACTACTGAGAAGTGAGAGAGAACCAGTATCACACCTGTGTCTCCTGCTGGTGCCAGTTAAGCTTTTCCACACCAGAACGTAAAGGGATTATCGATGCATGAAGCATCATCAAATATGCAATTAGCATTAGTAGGGTCAGTTGTTCATAACTCATCTCTCTGAACAATGAAAAAGTCATTGCTCAGTGTGTAAAAAGGTCCAATCTCGTCACCCATGAGAACAGCCTCCAGCCACAAATTCAGTATTTCATATTAACTGTTGGGGGAAGAATTTGATAGAAGGGTAAGGATCGATTCCAGAGACAGGACCGTTTAGTCTACGGTCACTGTTTATCGCATTAGAGGTGCCTGAAAGCTTGTAAGCCGTACCCCCCGTCCCTCTCCTCTCGAACCCTGAGCAGTTAGCCCCTAGGCATGTTTGCATTTCCCCTTTACTGTCAGCAATAGCCCTCCTCTACACCTAGAGGGCAGTTCTGGTCTTGGTCCTGGCCCAGTAGCTAGTCCTTAATTGTCCTGCTAAATTCTTCACCCCTATTTATATTTACCTCTGTCATGACCTTTGTTGCCATACAAGGAGCTGTACTGAGTATTTGAGTCTGGTAGATTTGGCAGGTTTCTGTGTGCTTGTGTCACGGGACTTTCCGTGTTTGTGTCTGTCAGCCTTTATCAGACAGACTCGAGCATTCAGCTGTTTAACACCTGCAAGGCTGTGGTTTCAGGGCTTCCTTGCATTTCTCTATTGGCACATTACCAGACCAACTCAATGAAGACAAAAGGTGACTGCCCACATTAACACTGTCTCTCCATCCAGGCATTCGTTTTGTGACCATCAACCTAGACTTTGGGCTCTCATGTCAGATTCCAACACAACCAGGTTCAGAAACTCCTCCACCTTCATCCTACTGGGAATTCCTGGCCTGGAGGAAGCCCACATCTGGATCTCCATTCCCTTCTGCACCATGTATGCCATAGCCATCTTGGGGAACTTCACCATCCTGTTCATCGTGAAGACGGAGCCGAGCCTCCATGTTCCCATGTACTATTTCCTCTGCATGCTGGCCATCACCGATCTGGTCCTATCCATGTCCACCCTGCCCAAAATGTTGAGCATTTTCTGGTTCAGTTCCAGGGAGATCAATTTCATTGCCTGCCTCACCCAGATGTACTTCCTTCGCAGCTTCTCTGTGATGGAGTCAGGGATCTTTGTTGCCGTGGCAGTGGATCGCTATGTGGCCATCTGCCATCCCCTGAGACATTCCACCACCATGACAAACCACATGGTGTTCAAGATTGGCCTGACCGTGGTGCTGCGTGGTGCCATTCTGGTACTGCCTTATCCCTTCCTGACAAGGCGGTGGCCATATTGCAGAACCAACATCATCCTGCATACGTACTGTGAGCACATGGCCATGGTGAAGCTGGCCTGCACCGAAACACGTGTTAATGGTTACTATGGTCTCTTTGTGGCATTCTTTGTGCCTAGTCTGGATGTGTTTTTTATTGCCATGTCTTATATTCTGATCCTCAGGGCCATCTTCAGCCCCCCCACAAAGGACGCCCAGCTCAAGACTTTTGGGACCTGTTTCTCCCACTTCTGTGCCATCTTAACCTTTTACATCCCAGTTATCTTCTCCTCTCTCATGTACCATTTTGGCCACGATGTGGCCCTATGGTTTCATGTTGCCATTGCCAATGTGTACCTCCTGGTGCCTCCCATGCTAAACCCCATCATCTATGGGATAATGACCAAACAGATCCGGAAATGGCTTCTCCGGCTTGTTATTCATAAAGGGACCTAAAATTTTCCCCTGCTGCTCTAGCTCTCAGACCGAGCTCCATGCAGAGCTGACTGGTGAGATGGTGCTGGGCCCTCTTTGCTGCATCACTGTCTGGACAGTCAAAGAGACATTAAATCCTTTCCTGGCTTACTGTGCTGTGTCAGTGTGATAAACTGGGAAATCGGTCTGTGTTCTACTCATTAACTCATAGGAATATCGCCTTTTAATTGCTGGTAACTGGAACTTTGAGGCCCCACCCTCTGCCTGCCTCTTCCCCCAAGGCTGTGTTTCTGTTGTTCTCTCCTTTACTCCCATCTGTCATAGGTTTCACCCCCAATCTGCTTAGACCCCAGACTGGGGGTTCCCTGCGTTTCACCACCCAGCCCAAAACTGAAAGCAAAAACCCCTCTAGCCGTCTCTCTTCCTCTTCCCCACAGCTCCTCCCCTCCCTTTGTCCAGTTTCCCAGGGAAAGGTGTCACCTGGCACCACCTCCTTCCTCACTCAGGTTACAAGCCCCGGGAACTCTCGAGTAAAATCATCCCCTGCTCTCCCATCCCCAATGCACACAGTCCCAGTAAAACTAGACTACATTCCTAGGTCAGTCGGCCGCATTTCCTACTGTGTCACAATATGTTTTCTTTGTTATTAAGTCTGTGAAGAGAGAGAGACCCGCCCTGGGTCCTATCTCAGCTCTGAGACTGGAGATGGGTCTAGCGAATTACAGCTGGGGATTGGTGCAGATAAATATGGGTTCTACATAAAAACATCAGAATGGCCATACTGAGTAAGACTTATGGTCTAATTACTTCAGTATTCTGTCTTCCAAAAGGGGCCAATGCCATGTGCTTCAGGGAGAATGAACAGAGCAGGTAATCATCAAATGATCCATCCCCTGTTCCTTTTCAGGGAAACAGTCTAGCGACATGCAGAATATGGTGTTGCATCTGTGCCAATCCTCGCTAATAGCCATTGATGGACCTATCCTCCATGAACTTATAAGAACATAAAAATGGCCATAGTGGATCATACCAAGGTCCATCTATCGCAGTATCCAGAGAGAATGAACAGACAGGGAATCATTTGGTGATCCATCCCCTGTCCCCCATTCCTAGCCTCTGGCAAACAGAGGCTAGAGACACCATCCCTGCCCATCCTGGGTAATAGCTGTGACAGACCCAGGCCAGTGGGGTACAGGAGTCTGGTAGAGGGCAAATATACTGGTCACTGGCTGAGTAGTTTTCTATTCCCTGAGTGACCAGAGCAGGGGCTGCACTACAGTAATCAGGAACCTGCTGGAACCAATTAAGGCAGACAGGCTGATTAGAACACCTGCAGCCAATCAAGGCAGGCTAATCAGGGCACCTGGGTTTTAAAAGGAGCTCACTCCAGTCAGGTGAGGGGGAGCCAGAGGAGAGGAAGTGCATGTGAGGAGCTGGGAGCAAGAGGCACAAGGAGCTGAGAGTGAGAGGCTGTGCTGCTGGAGGACTAAGGAGTACAAGCATTATCAGACACCAGGAGGAAGGTCCTGTGGTGAGGATAAAGAAGGTGTTTGGAGGAGGCCATGGGGAAGTAGCCCAGGGAGTTGTAGCTTTTATGCAGCTGTTACAAGAGGCACTATACACAGCTGCAATCCACAGGGCCCTGGGCTGGAACCCAAAGTAGAGGGTGGGCCCAGATTCCCCCCCAAACCTCCCAACTCCTGATCAGACACAGGAGAAGTTGATTCAGACTGTGGGGAAGATCACTGAGGTGAGCAAATCTGCCAATACGTGCAGGATCCACCAAGGTAGAGGAGGAACTTTGTCGCATAGCCATTGATGGATCTGTCCTCCATGAATTTATCTAGTTCTTTTTTAGTTCTTCTCAGAACCCTGTTATAGTTTTGGCCTGCACAATGTCCCCTTGAAAAGAGCTCCACGGGTTGACTGTGAAGAGATAATTTATTTCCTTTGCTTTAAATCTGGTGCCTATTAATTTCACTTGGTTGATGCCTAGTTCACATGTTATGTGAAGGATTAAAAAAACTTTTCCACACCCATCACGATTTCATAGACCTCTCTCTCTTATTCCCCCACAGTCAAGTCTTTTCCAAATGAATAGTCCCAGTTGCCCTTCTTTATACCTTTTCCAAATCCAATATATATATATTTTTGAGATGGTGTTGTTGCCCTGGATTTGAGAGGTGTCTATACCCCAGAATGTAATTAAGTAAATTGCAACCATATGTGCATTCAGTCACCATGAATGAATGAAATAGAACACTATATAGTTAAGCATTAACTGTAAAACATACTTTTAGATGGAAGGCCAAAAACTAACTGATAGGTTCTGCTACTCATAATGGGAGGATGGGAGAAAAAAATAAATAACTGAGAATAAAAAGGGTAAGTTGGATGGAAACCTTGAATCTAGACGCCTCTGATATTAGAAGTTTATTGGAAGGGAGGAAAAAATGATGATCCAGTAGGGTTTATTATGACCTATGTGTTTTGTAGAAGTTAGTTATAAAAAGGATTAGCGATAGAATGTGTTTTGGAGCAGTCCTCTAAAGCCATCTTGAGAATCTCTTTTCCTGACACATTTTCTCCCCAGTGGGTGAGCAACTAGCCACTTCAAACCTTTTGTTAATTACTCAGTACCGTTCCAGAGTCTAGTTAAACATCTGACAAGTTCTAAACCTACTGATTATGCCTGTGACCGCTTATATTTAATAAACTGAAATATTAGTCTACAGCACATTTACTTGCCTCAATCTTTTATTAGACAGAACAGCTGTGGTCCCATGGATTTATTCCTGACACTACCAGGAGTGCAATAGTTAAGTTACCCTGGCTGAGGGTTCTGAAATCTTGGGTTACACGATGACCAAATCTGCATGCAGTATTCGATATGTGGGTGTATCATGGATTTATAAAGACACAATATTATATTTTTTGTCTAATTATCTATCCCTTTCCTAAAGGTTACTAGCACTCTGTTAGCTTTTTTGATTGCCACAATACATTGTGCAGATGTTTTCAGAGAACTAGCCACAATGACTTGAAGCTCTCTTTTTTGATGGGTGACAGCTAATTTAGACTCTATCATTTTGCATGTATAGTTGGGATTATATTTTGTCATAGACTGTACTTTGCATCTATTGACATTGCATTTCATCTGCATTTGTGTTGTCCAGTGACCCTGTTTCATAAGATCCCTTTGTCACTCTTCGCAGGGAAGGACATGTCACTGCTTCTAAGGTACCAGGCAGGGAGCCTGCCACAGCCCTGCCAACCCTCCATCCCAGCAACAGCAGTCGTCCCCGGGCTGCCCCCTGAGCTCTTGGCTGCTGCTCGGGCCACTCCCTCAAGCCACTGCCTGCCGAAGCACCTGTGGCAACTTCAGGCCACTCCCCGGATGCAGCCCTACCGAGCACCCACCATGCCCCCTGGGAAACCTCACCAATCCAGTGACCCTCTTTTTCAAAGGGACGCTATTAAGGGCCCAAAAGCAAGTTATTCTGATGGTTAGGAAAGATAGAAAATGTGGCAAAAGACCACCTTGGCATACCCTTGAGATCTTGCGTGACCTACAAAATAAAAAGGCATCATATAAAAAATGGAAACTAGGTCAGATCACAAAGGATGAATATAGGCAAATAACACAGGAATGCAGAGGCAAGATTAGAAAAGCAAAGGCACAAAATGAACTCAAACTAGCTATGGGAATAAAGGGAAACAAGAAGACTTTTTATCAATACATTAGAAGCAAGAGGAAGACTAAGGACAGGGTAGGCCCACTGCTCAATGAGGAGGGGGTAACAGTAACGGGAGACTTGGAAATGGCAGAGATGCTTAATGACTTCTTTGTTTCGGTCTTCACTGAGAAGTCTGAAGGAATGTCTAGTATAGTGAATGCTTATGGGAAGAGGGTAGGTTTAGAAGAGAAATTAAGGAAAGAGCAAGTAAAAATCACTTAGAAAAGTTAGATGCCTGCAAGTCACCAGGGCCTGATGAAATGCATCCTAGAATACTCAAGGAGTTAATGGAAGAGGTATCTGAGCCTCTAGCTATTATCTTTGGGAAATCATGGGAGACGGGGGAGATTCCAGAAGACTGGAAGGGGGCAAATATAGTGCCCATCTATAAAAAGGGAAATAAAAACAACCCAGGAAACTACAGACCAGTTAGTTTAACTTCTGTGCCAGGGAAGATAATGGAGCAGGTAATCAAAGAAATCATCTGCAAACACTTGGAAGGTGGTAAGGTGATAGGGAATAGCCAGCATGGATTTGTAAAGAACAAATCGTGTCAAACTAATCTGATAGCGTTCTTTGATAGGATAACGAGCCTTGTGGATAAGGGAGAAGCGGTGGATGTGATACACCTAGACTTTAGTAAGGCATTTGATACAGTCTCGCATGATATTCTTATAGATAAGCTAGGAAAGTACAATTTAGATGGGGCTACTATAAGGTGGGTGCATAACTGGCTGGATAACCGTACTCAGAGAGTAGTTGTTAATGGCTCCCAATCCTGCTGGAAAGGTATAACAAGTGGGGTTCCGCAGGGGTCTGTTTTGGGACCGGCTCTGTTCAATATCTTCATCAACGATTTAGATGTTGGCATAGAAAGTACGCTTATTAAGTTTGCGGACGATACCAAACTGGGAGGGATTGCAACTGCTTTGGAGGACAGGGTCAAAATTCAAAATGATCTGGACAAGTTGGAGAAATGGTCTGAGGTAAACAGGATGAAGTTCAATAAAGATAAATGCAAAGTGCTCCACTTAGGAAGGAACAATCAGTTTCACACATACAGAATGGGAAGAGACTGTCTAGGAAGGAGTATGGCAGAAAGAGATCTAGGGGTCATAGTGGACCACAAGCTTAATAAGAGTCAACAGTGTGATACTGTTGCAAAAAAAGCAAACATGATTCTGGGATGCATTAACAGGTGTGTTGTAAACAAGACACGAGAAGTCATTCTTCCGCTTTACTCTGCGCTGGTTAGGCCTCAACTGGAGTATTGTGTCCAGTTCTGGGCACCGCATTTCAAGAAAGATGTGGAGAAATTGGAGAGGGTCCAGAGAAGAGCAACAAGAATGATTAAAGGTCTTGAGAACATGACCTATGAAGGAAGGCTGAAGGAATTGGGTTTGTTTAGTTTGGAAAAGAGAAGAATGAGAGGGGACATGATAGCAGTTTTCAAGTATCTAAAAGGGTGTCATCAGGAGGAGGGAGAAAACTTGTTCACCTTAGCCTCCAATGATAGAACAAGAAGCAATAGGCTTAAACTGCAGCAAGGGAGATTTAGGTTGGACATTAGGAAAAAGTTCCTAACTGTCAGGGTAGTTGGACACTGGAATAGATTGCCTAGGGAAGTTGTGGAATCTCCATCTCTGGAGATATCTAAGAGTAGGTTAGATAAATGTCTATCAGGGATGGTCTAGACAGTATTTGGTCCTGCCATGAGGGCAGGGGACTGGACTCGATGACCTCTCGAGGTCCCTTCCATTCCTAAAGTCTATGAGTCTATGAGTCTATGAATAGTGACTGAGTTCTAAAATACTTAACCTGTCCTGGCTGGAGCAATTAGTCCAATGGTAACTTTTTAAACTATATTATATTTATGCTTTTTGTTTCTACTGGTGGCACACATCTGCAAATTACCTCGATATTGATGTACATAATAAAATTCATTGTGCACGTGGATGGAAAAAATAAAAGGAAAAATTGATTTTGTAGCCTTTTCTTTTATTTAAAGTAAAATTTGTAATGTGGTTTTACACCACCATGGCTTCGGCTCTGGTGGCTACAGTTTCAATCTTAACAGATTCAAAGTCAACTTTGCTGCTTGCTTCAAATTTAGAGTCTCTAGGAACACATAAAGACCAAAGGTAGTGACACACATACATTCATCCGTACAAGGCCTAGTCTACTTGATAAGTTTTATTAAAGTTACAATTACCCAAGCCTATAGAAATTCTATACACACTGTAACAAAGTTCCTCTTCTACTCTCTTGGGTCCTGCGCTTATTGGCAGGTTTTGCTCACCTCAGTGATCTTCCCCACTGTCTGGGTCAGCTCCTCCTGTGTCTGATCAGGAGTTGGGAGGCTTGGGGGGAACCCGGGCCCACCCTCTACTCCGGGTTCCAGCCCAGGGCCCTGTGGATTGCAGCTGTCTATAGTGCCTCCTGTAACAGCTGCATGACAGCTACAACTCCCTGGGCTACTTCCCCATGGCCTCCTCCAAACACCTTCTTTATCCTCACCACAGGACCTTCCTCCTGGTGTCTGATAACGCTTGTACTCTGTAGTCCTCCAGCAGTACACACTCTCAGTTTCAGCTCCTTGTGCCTCTTGCTCCCAGCTCCTCACACGCACTTCCTCTCCTCTGGCTCCCCACACCTGACTGGAGTGAGCTCCTTTTTAAACCCAGGTGCCCTGATTAGCCTGCCTTGATTGGCTGCAGGTGTTCTAATCACTTGATGTATTAGTCAGTTCCAGGATGACTGTGAGCCAATAATGTGATGCATCTGTGAACAAAGCAAATGAGATCTTAGAATGTATCGAGCAAGATAGGGAAATATTAATATACTTATACGAGGCACTGGTGAGACCTCCTTTGGCAAAATGTATAAAATTCCGATCACATAGGAACAAATTGGAACAAATTGATAAACTAAACAATAAGCCGTCAGGACCAGATGGGATTCACCCAAGGGTTCTGATGGAACTCAAATGTGAAATTGCAGAATTACTAATTAGTTTGTAACCTATCATTTAAATCAGCTTATGTTCCAGGATAGCTATTGTGATGCCAATATTTAAAAAGTGCTCCAGAGGTGATCCTGGCAATTACAGGCCAGTAAGCCTGATTTAAGTATCAGGCAAATTGGTTGAAATGATAGTACAGAACAGAATTATCACACACACACATTAATACAATTTGTTGGGGAAGAATCAACATGCCTTTTGTAAAGGGAAATCCTGCCTCACCAATCTACTAGAATTCTTTGAGGCATCAACAAGGAAGTGGAGAAGGGGGATCCGGCGGACATACTGTATTTAGAATTTCAGAAAACCTTTGACAAGGCCCCTCACTAAAAGCTATTAAGCAAAGAAAGCTGTCCTGGGATAAGAGGGAACGTGGTCTCATGGGTTGGTAACTGGTTAAAAGATAAGAAAGAAAGAGTGATAAGTTTTTGGAATGGAGAGTTGCAAATAGTGGTGTGCCAGAGAGATCTGTGCGGGGACCAGTCGTAGTCAACATACTCATAAATTATGTGAAAAAAGGAGGCAAAATTTGCAGATGAGCAAATTTACTCAATACACTGGAGTCCAAAGAAGATTACAAAAAGTTACAAAGGGATCTCACAAAACTGGGGGACTGGGCAACAAAAGGGCAAACGAAATTCAGTGTTGATAAATGCAAAATAATGCACAATGGAAAACATAATGCCAATGATACATACAAAATGATTGGGTCAAAATTAGCTGTTACCACTCAAAAAAGTTGAGTACCACTCAAAAATGTTGGAGTCACTGGGGACAGTACTCTGAAAACATCCATTCATGGTGAAGCAGCAGACAAAGAAGACTGAACAGAATGTTAGGTACCATTTGGAAAGGGATAGATAATAAACAGAAAATATCAAATTGCCTCAGTACAAAGCCATGGCACGCCCCCATCTTGAATATCGCGTGCACTTCCTGTTGCCCCATCTCAAAAAAGATACATTTGAACGGTAAGACTACAGAGAAGGACAACAAAAATTATTAGAGGTATGGAACAACTACTATATAAGGAGAGATTAACAGATTCATCAGACTTGGACTTTTCATCTTGGAAAAGAGACAACTTAGTTGGGATATGACTGATGTGGAGAAAGTAAATAAAGTATTATTTAGTCCTCTTCATAAGCTTTGAGCAGGGGGTGGGACTAGATACATCCTGAGGTTCCTTCCAACCCTGATATTCTATGATAACATAAGAAGTGGGGTCATCAAATGAAATTAATAGGCAGCAGGTTTAAAACAAATATAAGGATGTATTTCTTCACACAACGTGCATACAGCCTGAAGAACTCATTGCCAAGGGATGTTGTAAAGGCCAAAAGTTAATTGGGTCCAAAAAAGAATTCGATTCAGGAGAAAGCATGACTCTGCATTATTATCAGGCAAAGGAATTCTTCTTGTATTCCTGTTTTCTGATGTCACAGGACTTTAATTTCCTCCGTTTTTGCTAATCTCAGCCTGCTGAGCTGCCAGCTGCCCCCTCTCCAGCCACTAGCCCCCATGAGGAGTGATGGTTCAATGGTTAAAGTGCTACCCTGGGACACAGAGGATCGGACTTAATTCCAGGCTCTTCCACAGACTTCTCCTGTGACCTTAGGCAACACACTTAGTCCTTCTGTGCCACAAAAATAAGTGTTTTAATACCGCTCAATATACAGGTATAAATCTAGAAACAAGGAACACAGGCAATCTATACCAGATGGGATACCCAATCCGGGGAACAGTGACTCTGAAAACGACTTGGGGGTTATAATAGCTGAACGTGAGCTCCCAGTTCAGTTCTAGGGCTCAAAAAGTGAGTGCAATCTGGAATGTACAACCAGGGGAATCTCGAGTAGGCGCAGAGAGGTTATTTTACCTCTCTGTTTGGCCCTGGTGTGACCACTGCAGGGATCCAGTTCTGGTGTCTACTGTTCAAGAAGGAAGTTGTTAAATTGGAGGGGGGTCAGAGAATAGCTATGGGAATGATTAAAGGATTAGAAAACCTGCCTTATAGTGATGGACTCAAGGAGCTCGATGTATTTAGCATAACAAAGAGAAGGTTATGGTGTGACTTGATCACAGTCTGTAAATACCAGCATGAGGACCAAATGTTTAACAATCAAGCTAGCAGAGAAACTTACAAGAGGATCCAAAGACTGGAAGCCAAAGCTAGACACATTCAGGCTGGAACTAAGGTGTAATTTTTTAACAATGAGGGTAATTAACCAGTGGAACAATTTACCAAGGGCCGTGGTAGATTCTCCATCACTGAGAACTGTTAAATCAAGGCAGGAGGTTGTTCTAACTCTGTTCTAGGAGTTATTGTGGGGCAGGTCTCTGGTCTGCGCTATACAGGGAGTCAGACTAGGTGATCACAGTGGTGCATTCTGGCCTTGGGATCTGCTCAGTGGAGTTAAAAGCACAGCATCATTGGGTGTTGTACTGATAAACATGTCTGTGATTGTGAAGAGCTCAGATGCTACAGTAATTATAGCCAGAGCTAAGAGCTTTAGAGAGATTTCAGCTCTGTGTGCCTCATAAGGACGATTTGGGGCTCTGGGTGGAGAAACTGAACCCTTCCCAACATCCCTTGGTGATGCAGCCTGTCATTAGCACAACCTCCTTTGATGAGGAGTTCTGGGCCCCTCCTGCAGCTCGGCAGTAAGAGGGGGAATCAGGACATGCTTTCACACAGCGAAGTATCTGTAGAGAGTTGCCTGGCAGAACACAGCCTAGATGGGCTGCCCCTCAGTCTGATCCTGATCCTCACCTGCTCTGTGAGCACTAAGAACTTTTGTAGCTGGAGATAGATCTCAAACCCTGCATCCAAATTTCCAACGTCACCAACTTTGGGGGCACTTAGATTGGGGAAGAATTTGTGTGGATTCAATAGAGAGCTAGCAGCAGGCATGTGAGTTTGGCTTGGGTCATTCCCATGTCTATTAAGAATGTGCATGGCCTTGCTTACCCAGTGTGTGTGTGTCTCATGCCTGACTAGGGGAGGAGACCCTCTGAACTGTGCCCAGGAACCCAGCGGCTCTACGAGCCCGTCACTGTTATGTCCGGCTGTCTATGGTGTAACCCTGTTCCTTACAACAGGGGTCTTTGCAGCCAAGTGCAGAGGGTAACAGCGTCTCTGCAACTGATGGACTGTGTGGCCACTAACTAACCCTCAGTGCCTGCGTTTGTGGGTGCTCCGCTTGAGATACGGCCAGCAGTGCCAGCTCCTTGGATTTCATCAGGAGACTTGCACTATTGCCCATCTTTCTTAAAGCCCCAACTTCTGGAATCAAGACACTGCTCGGCAATCTCACCTTTCAGTTTTGACAGGCCCGGCTGGATTCTGTGCTGTGCCAGCAGAGCTCCGCCGTGCGATGCAGAGAGTGGAGATGGCAAAGTCCAGTTAAAGTGGTTTGATTCTCTGGCCTTTTCTCTGTCTTCCCCAGTGGAGTTTAGAGCAGCCTGGGTGCTGGGCTGACCTCTCCCCATTAGTAACGGCTTCCTGGAGCACAGATTACTCTGGCCAAGTCTGAATTCCCTGCGGTGCCATTCTGTGAATACCTGAAGCTTATGGATGGCGCGAGTCTCTTCTCAGTGGGGAAGGGGATGAGAAGGTCCTAGCTCTCCTCACTACGAGGCCCTGCTCCTGCTCCTCTTTCCCTCAAGTCCCCATAACCCACCCAGGGCAGCTGGAGGGTCCAGGTTCCAAAGAGTGACCCTTTCTCCCTGAGCAGCATTTACCTTGGCTTAGCTCTGGCTTCTGGCCTCTCTAGTGGATGGGTTTTGGGGGAAGATGAGGGGGAAGGGCGGGGTCGCAGAGGGGATGGGGCTCCTGCCTGTGTCCCACTTTTCCCTTTAGAAAGGGCAGCCATCCTGCACTGAATGGGCTGGGCTGGGATAGGAGCTGGCAGTGCCTCTGTCAGGGAGCTGAGGCCTGTTTCCACCCCTTTGCATTGCTGGGGCAGCACCAAATGAGCGGAATGATGGCCAGAAAATGGGCCAGAGTCGACCCTCACTCACAGACACAGCTGTGCTCCACATCTGGGGAATTACGGCTAGATGGGGGGGCACTCTGTAGGTTTGCTGAATGCAGAGCCATCAATGGGCGTGGAGTGGTTGGGCTGCCTGAATGGCTTCTCCTGGGGTTCCTGTGTTAATCATGTCTCTGACATGACTCACTCACAAGCCCTTTCCTGAGGACGCAGGGGAAGGATGTGTGACTGTGCCCCATGAATAGCCCCTGACCACAGCTGGAGCAGTCCCCATGGATCACACAGCACCCAGAGCTGGATGGGAGGCTCCAGGATGGAATAGGTGATCCATGTTTCTCGTCTCCTGTCATAACATTTCTTCCCAGATCTGGACCTTAGCCTCCAAAATATGGGTGTTAGCATGAAAACCTCCAAGCTTAGGTACCAGCTTAGACCTGGTATCGCTGCCACCAGCTAGGAATTATACAGTGCCTAGCTCACTGTGGTCTCCCCAAAACCTTCCCTGGGGGACCCCAGACTCAGATGCCTTGAGTCTTACAACAAAGGGAAATAACCTCCTCCCCTTGTTTCCTGGTTACTTCCTCCCAGGCTCCCGTCCCTGGATGACCCTATGAGATTCCCTGTTTACAGTCCTGGAAACACAAGTACCGAGAGATCTAATCTCTCCCCCTCTCACCTAGAGGGTATGCAAAGTCAGGCTTAGTAAATCTAACACAAAGAGATTTCCCCCCTGACTTCTTCCCCCCACCAATTCCCTGGTGAGCTGCAGACTCAATTCCCTGGAGTCCCCACTAAAGAAAAACTCCAACAGGACTTAAAAAGAAAGCTTTATATAAAAAAGAAAGAAAAAAGACATTAAAAATAGTCTCTGTATCCAGATGACAATATACAGGGTCAATTGCTTAAAGAAAAAAATGAATAAACAACCTTATCCAAAAAGGATACACTCCAGCAGCTACACACATGTAAATAGAAAAAGACAATATAAACCTATTGTCTTACTATCCTTGTACTTACAACTTGGAAACAGAAGATTAGAAAGCCTGGAGATTCCTGTGATCACTCTCAGAGCCGAGAAAAAAAACAGACCAAGAACACAGCACTCACACCCAAAACTTCCCTCCACCCAGATTTGAAAAAGTCTTGTTTCCTGATTGGTCCTCTGGTCAGGTGTTTCAGGTTATTGTTGTTACCCCTTTACAGGTAAAAGAACGTTAACCCTTAGCTATCTGTTTATGACATCTCCCATGACAGCAGCGCTGCAGGTGGTTCATGAACTGATCCTGCACTTGACTAATGCCCTGATTATCCCTGCACGCAGGTGCCTGCTTTTCATACTGTACATGATTGGATTAATCAGGGGTGGGAGCAGCAGGGAGATGTAGCCCAGGACAGTTTGAAGCAAGGGAGATGAGCCGTTTCCAAATCTGTGTATCAGAGCAAGGCCGATCTCTGCTGAATAGAACAGCAGGATGGCACAGAGGTGGGAGACGCAGGTGTTCAGGGCCCTGAGGCGCCCTGCTTTGGATGTGATGCTCAGCACTGTTTTGAGGATCATCATGTAAGAGAGGAAGATGAGCAGTGAGTCCAACCCCATTGTTAAGAGTGTAATATACAAGCCGTAGATGCTATTCACTGTGATATCTGAACAAGCCAACTTCATGACCTCCTGGTGCAGGCAGAAGGAATGAGAGAGGACATTGACTCGACAGTATCGGAACCTTTTCAGTAGAAATGGGAGCGGGAATACTAGAACCAAATTGCTTAGTGCAAATACCAGTCCCATTTTGCCTATTCTTGGCAGGCTTAAGATGGAAGAATATCTCAGCGGGTTACAGATTGCGATGAAGCGGTCAAAGGCCATCAGCAAGAGGACGGAGGACTCAGTTTTTGAAAGCGAGTGGATGAAGAATATCTGGGCAAAACAGGCACTGAAGCTGATCTTCCGAGAGTTAAACAAGTATATGCCCAGTATCGTCGGCATGGAGGATATCGATATGCCAAGGTCTGTGATGGCCAACATGGAAAGGAAAATGTACATGGGCTCATGGAGGCTTGGATCTGTTTTTATAATGAACAGAATGCCTGAATTTCCTACTATTGAAATAACATAAATTAAGCAGAAGGGGACAGCGATCCAGAGATGGATGTCTTCCTGGCCAGATATCCCGGTGAGAAGGAACACTGCAGAATTGAATTTGGTGTCATTGACAGCTGACATAATGAACTGGGCAGGTCCAAGAAATGTTGAGCTTTCATTCCTGAAAAGAAAAAAGAACAGGAGACTAGATAATATTTAACAAGACCCCTTTCCGCTTTCAGTGAAAGTCTAGAGACTCCCAGGAGCTCATGGCAGATCAGCAAGAATAGGGTCTTCGCTTTACAACGCTGAGAGGAGGATCGGCAATCCCAGGCTGAATCAGACCTGCAGTCCATCTAGCCCACTATGCAGTGACCAGTACCAGGTGCTGCAGGGGAAGGTAGAAGAAGGCATAGACATCTATGTGATAACCTGCTCCCAGGGAAAATTCCCCTCTTCCCTGAGACCGAATAGTCAGAGATATCTTATGCTGTAAATCAGGCAGGTTTTGGGCCCTTCCAATACTTTTTTAAAAAAATCTTCACTACTGTAGTTAAATATTCTGGTAACCCATATACACCTACACTCCCCTTTTGAATCCTGCTAAACTCTGGTCCCCATTGATGTCTTGTGGCTTTGAATCCCACACTCTGCTTGAGCGCTGTGCGATTTTACAATTGTGACATTCACGCAGACCACCTTTCTGGCCCTCCACTTCTGAGAGTGGCCCATTTTATCTTGACATGTGTGTAAACACATGGTGAGAGCATGGTGAATGCTGTCATTGCATTTATCTGTCCTGCACTGAAGCTATTTATAAACAGATTTCAGTATCTATCTATCTATCTATTTTCTCCACTCCTGAGAGTTCAAATTATGCCACTGCCTCTTTGCAGTGCATGGGATTTTGAGAGCGAATACCAGAGATACATGCTGGGAAGAACCTTTTTTGGGCTACAGCCACGTTACGCAACTTGTTTTGCCAGTGCTGGGATGCTGTTCTGAAATGCGGCAACTGTTGTTGAAAAGCTCTTCAGACTGACAGACACAGACACCTCTGGAGAAGTCTGATGGCCTTTGGCCTGCCTGGGTCCTCGTCAGAGTTGGAGGCCTCGGGGTCAGAGATGTGCATAGACTGTTAACTGAAAACTCTCTTATTCTCCCATGTTAGTCTCTTTTTCCTGTGTTGTTAAGATTAAATAGTATTTTGTTTCCAGCAGTCTGACTGATCCTTTGACTCATCACTGCTCACAGACTCCCAGAGAGAAGGACCAAGGGCATCAAACCCGCTTGGTTCTGCTCTACCAACAGTTGACACATAGTGTGCCGTAGCCCAGGGTGGGGGGATGGGAGGATCATGAGATTCCACCCCAGGAGAGGGCAGGGTACAAGACCTGACATCTGGAACTCGGAGACCAGAGAGGGGACAGAGATGCAGGTAGCCGGTAACTCTAAGGGGTCTCTACAGGGAATAAAATTCTGGAACCCTTAGCCAGTCAGGAAACAGAAATATACCAGACCTGTTACCACAGAGCAACACAGCTCTGAATTCCTGCCTTCATCATCAAGCCAGAGAACAAAACCTTTTAAAATGTATTTGCTGATTAAATTTCCAGAAGCAAACAAACCTGAGGCAATTTGGGAACTAGTCACTGATATTCCGTGGGGTCTTGTATCACTCAGCCTCTGGCAGGATCGAGCCCAGAGCATACGGCATCTCTAGAAATGGGAGCCCTTGAGACATCCTGTCTTGGGGCATCAGGGTTTTCACACTCCGACCTCGCTTTGAATCTCAGATTTCTGCGTAGCTTGAATAACTGACCATGGACCCTGGACAAATGCAGGGAAGGGGTTCCCAAGCTACCTAGTGCTGCCTGTCCCCCAGCCCCTGTCACTGAGTCATCCCAATAGCCCAGTGAGTCCTCTGCTGCAGCACAGAACATTTGCAAATGGAAACAACTTTCCGGCTTTCCCCTTCTCTTCGCATTTTAAAGATAGTGAAACCTGCCAACTTACCTAATTCCTGCTAGATGTGGAGCTGCTGATACCAGAGGTTTTCACCCAAAAGTACAAGGAGTCATCGGTGATGTTGCACAGGCAGCAGACAGTATCTCTTCAGACACGGAGGCAGGTATCTTTATGAAGCATGTCTGCACATTCCCTTGGGGCCACTAGGCCATCAGGGAATCTCAGCTGCTTGGCTTAGTGTGCACCAGCTTTAACCCCATCATGGCCAATGCAAATTTTTGGATGTCAATTAACAGGGGATGCCTGGCGATTCTACTCAACTGAGCTGAACCACAAGCCCTGGTGCAGGTTCTAATCCTGGAAACCAGGCCTGTCATCAATGTTCTTGTGGTTCTGATTAGTCACATGGCTATCTCGAGGGTGGCTGAGTGCTAACAGTCATGATGTCACAGCTTTAATCTTGTTGAAATAATATAATAAATAATAATAATAATTAATAATATAGGACCATATTTTTCTCAGCAGCCTTTTTTCTGCATTATAAGCCCAGGGAACAGCCAGGGAATGGAGATTCCACAAAGCTCCATATAAGGATTTTTTTCTTGGATCATTCCAGGAGGGGGGTTCCCTTCCCTTCTCCCTGAGGAATGAAAAGGGGGACCCAGGATCCCCGGAGTTATGGACAGATCTCAGTGGTCCACTGGTAGCTATACCTACTCACCCACAATGTCTGTACCTCTAGCACTGCTATAAGATACTTTCCATCTCCCGGCTAGCACAGGTTCATCAGAAATGTGCTACCAGGGCCTGTCACAGTAGTTACTGTCTGGAGGATCTGGTAAAGGGATGTTTTACAAGGTGGATGGGAACGAACAAAAATGGGAAAACTGATTAGAGGATCTGATCTGCACAATACCTTAGCCATAGACGGTAGGGAGGTTTCTGCTTTCCATATACAGAGTGAAGCCATACACTCACTCAGTGCAACCTTTGTTTATGTTGTAAGAGAGAAGAATATGAAAAGCCACCAATTTCTCATGGAGATCCAAAATGTCAGCTGGGTAAACAAAAGCTCTTGCCTATCTATCCCACATTGGGGTGTACTGCACCCTCAGCAAGCTTGTGGATAATACTAAGCTGTGGGGAGAGGTAGATGCACTGAAGGGTAGGGATAGGGTCCAGGGTGACCTAGAGAAATTGGAGGATTTGGCCAAAAGAAATCTGATGAGATTCAACAGGGACAATTGCAGAGTCCTGCACTTAGGACAGAAGAATCCCATTACCTGCTACAGTTTGAGGACCCACTAGCTAAGCGATAGTTCTGTAGAAAAGGACCTGGGCCTTAGAATGGATGAGTCAGCAGTGTGCCCTTGTTGCCAAGGAGGTTAACAGCATATTGGGCTTCATTAGCGGGAGCATTGCCAGCAGATCAAAGTGATTCTACCCCTCTATTCATCACTGGTAAGGCCTCATCTGGATTATTGGATTCAGTTTTGGGCCCCTCACTACAGAAAGGATGCGGACAAGCTGGAGAGAGTCTAGCACAGGACAAAGAAAATGATTAAAGGTCTGTGGCACATAACTTATGAGGAGAGGCTAAGGGGACTGGGCTTATTTAGTTTGCAGAAAAGAAGAGTTTGGGGGGAGGGGATTTGATAGCAGCTGTGAACTATCTGAAGGGGGGGTCTAAAGAGGATGGAACTAAGCTGTCCTCAGTGGTGGCGGATGACAGGACAAGGAGCAATGGTCTCAATTTGCAGTGGGGGAGGTCTAGGTTGGATATTAGGAAACATGATTTCACTAAGAGGGTGGTAAAGCACTGGAATGGGTTACCTAGGGAGGTGGTGAAATCTCCATCCTTAGAGGTTTTTAAGGCCCATCTTGACAAAGCCCTGGCTGGGATGATTTAGTTGGGGTTGGTCCTGCTTTCAGCAGAGGACTAGATGACCTCCTGAGGTCTCCTCCAATTCTTATCTGCTATGATTCTATGATTCATTGAGGGGACAGTGACCCGTATTAATGAGTTTGCATTGTACAGATGCCTGTGCAGTACAAGACTGTATAATTCTGGGATTATTCTGCAGCAAGGGTGCAAGGCAGGAGAGCTGGTACATTGGATATTGTCTCCTATTTGTATGTGGGTGACTTAGGTAAAGCACTCAGATAGGTCAGCTGGGTGGGTGGCACCACCTTCTGTCATGCTGGGTGATAACAGGGCCTGGAGAGCCTGGCTGTGTCACCCGCAGAGCAGCAGCCTGCTCACCTGAATTGTTTGGGGCTCATCAGTTAAACTGGATCCCAGACTGCACTCTCGGTCATAACTGGCCACAAAGGTTTTAGTCCAAACTGATCAATTAAACAGTAAAAGTCACCAGGACCAGATGATATTCACTCAAGAGTTCTGAAAGAACTCAAATATCAAATTGCAGAACTACTGAATGTGGTGTGACACCTATCATTTAAATGAGCCTCTTTATCAGATGACACAATTAGCTAATCATAGACTCTTGGAACATAGGGGTTGGAAGGGACCTGAGGAGGTCATCTAGTCCAACCCCCTGCTAAAAGCGGGACCCATCCCCAACTAAATCATCTCAGCCAGGGCTATTTCAAGCCAACTAAATCATCAAGCATAACCTTACATCATCCCAGCCTGACCTTAAAAACCTCTAAGGAAGGAGATTCCACCACCTCCCTAGGGAACCCATTCCAGTGCTTCATCACCCTCCCATTAAAACAGTGTTTCCTAATATTCAACCTAGACCTCTCCCACTGCCACTTGGGACCGTTACTTGGATAAAAACCCTATGTAAAAAAATTATTATTGATTTTTTTTTCTGCTACTAAGAGCTCACAACTCATATATTAATATCAGTATTGTTACCTTTCTAGTGCAGTGGATGTTCCCTTGCTGGGCAGGGCTGGCTCTAGCATTTTTGCCGCCCCAAGCAGCAAATAATAAAATAATAATAATAATAATAAATTAATTAATTAATAATAAAAAAGCCGGCATCGGCGGCAATTCGGCAGCAGGTCCTTCGCTCTGAGATGGAATGAGGGACCCACTGCTGAATCACTGCTGAAGAGCCAGGCATGTCACTCCTCTTCATTGGCCACCTCAGGCACCTTCTTGCTACGCTGGTGCCTGGAGCCGGCCCTGCTCCTGGGGTTCCTGTGTTAATCATGTCTCTGACGTGACTCGGACATAAGCACTTTCCTGAGGTCCTAGGGGAAGGGTGCGTGACTGTGCCCCATGAAAAGCCCCTGACCACAGCTGGAGCAGCCCCCATGGATCACACAGTGCCCAGAGGGCTCATGAAGGGCCAGGACTACGACTGCCAGTCAGCATTTTTATGACTTGTGGCTATTTAACCACAGGCAGGACAGTGAGAGGCCAGATGTAATGAGAAACAACATCCACATCCCTTCTCTTTATTGACTATCCACAGGAATTCAAAATTCAGAGCAGTCACCAATGTGGCAATTTTTGGGCTAACATTCCACTGGTCCTCTGATTCTCCACGAACACAGTCACTCAGTCAAGGCTGATGCCTGCCTTGGTCTCCTTCCCACAGTGCCCTGTCCTCCCTCTCCAACCCGTCCCATTGCTCCAGACATTAGATCCTGTCTAAACCTCGCTCTACAGAGTGGAGATCAATAGCTCTTGTTGTCTTGGATGTAAGGATCCAGGATGGAATAGGTGATCCGTGTTTATCGTCTCCCTTGACAGCAGCACTGCAGGTGGTTCATGAACTGACCCTGCACTTGACTAATGCCCTACTTATCCCCGCACGCAGGTGTCTGCTTTTCATGCTGTACACGATTGGATTAATCAGGGGTGGGAGCAGCAGGGAGATGTAGCTCAGGACAGTTTGAAGCAAGGGAGATGATCCCTTTCCAAATCTGTGTATCACAGACAGGCCGATCATTGGTGTGTAGAAGAGCAGGACGGCGCAGAGGTGGGAGATGCAGGTGTTCAGGGCCCTGAGGCACTCTGCTTTGGACGCGATGTTCAGTGCTGTATTAAGGATCATCACATAAGAGAGGAAGATGAGCAGTGAATCCAATCCCACCGTTAAGAATGTAGTAAACAAGCCGTAGATGCTGTTCACTGAGATATCTGAACAAGCCATCTTCATGACCTCCTGGTGCAGGCAGTAAGAATGGGAGAGGACATTGGCTTGACAGTATCGGAACTTTTTCAGTAGAAACGGGAGTGGGAATATTACAGTCAAACTTCTTAGCACACTTATCAGTCCCATATTGTCTATTGTCTGCACGGTTAAGATGGAAGTATATCTCAGTGGGTTACAGATTGCGACGAAGCGATCAAAGGCCATCAACAAGAGCATGGAGGATTCATTTAACTGAAGCGAGTGGATGAAGAACAGCTGAGCAAAACAGGCTTCGAAGCTGATCTCCCGAGAGTTAAACAAATATATGCCCAGTATCATCGGCATGGTGGATATCAATATGCCAAGGTCTGTGACGGCCAACATAGAAAGGAAAATGTACATGGGCTCATGGAGGCTTGGATCTGTTTTTATAATGAACAGAATGACTGAATTTCCTACTATTGAAATAACATACACTAAGCAGAAGGAGACAGAGATCCAGAGATGGACATCTTCCTGCCCAGGTATCCCAGTGAGCAGGAACACTGCAGAGTTGAATGTGGTGTCATTGACAGCTGACATAATCTACTGGACAGGTCCAAGAAATTTTTAACATTCCTTCCTGAAAAGAAAAAAAGGACAAGAGACTAGATATTTAACAAGACACCTTTCTGCTCTCGGTGCAAGTCTAGACACACCAAGGAGCTTAAGGCAGATCATCAAAAATATAGTCTTGGATTTACAACACTGAGAGGAGGATAGGCAATCCCAGGCTGGATCAGACCTATAGTCCATATAGCCCAGTATCCAGTGACCAGTACCAGATGCTGCATGTGAACATAGAAGAAGCCTTTCAATAGGCATCTATGAGATAACCTGCAACCAGGGAAAATTTCCCTGCCCCCTGAGACCCAAGATTTTGTTCTGTAAATCAGAAAGGTTTTGAGCCCTTCACAGACTTTTTAAAAAAGTCGTCACTACTGTAATTAAATATTCTGGTAATCCATATATGCCTACAGTCCCTCTCTGAATATTGCTAAATTCTTGTCCTCATTGAAATCTTGTGGCTTTGAATTCCACAGCCTACTTGAGCACTGTTGCGTGCATGGATGCTCTGCAAGGACAAGGCCCACACACACAGGTGGATTAATTGGCTTTAATGAAGGTTAAGTGACACACCCGCAATGGGGACTCCACGCGTTGCTGCCACTGGCTTGGGGAGTCCAACGTCCGAACAGCTCGGTCAGGGGCGAAGTCCAACGCGCAAGCTCCAGCCCACAGCAATTATAGCATCATGTTAATAGCATGCAAAGCAGCCTCTACATATGCAATGGGGGACTTTCCAACAGCAATGGCCGCCTCCCCTGGCCTCGGGCCAGGGACTTTCTGCAGTTCCCCAAAACACCGGGGCTTCCCACACAGGGCAGTTCTAACCGGTTAGAAGCAGCAGCTGCTAGCAACTTCTGTGCGCTAATAACCTCTCCTTGAGAAAGCGCAGGCCCTAGCTAAACCGTAACAATGTCTTCCGGGGTCCCCTACATGCGCTGTGTGATTTTACAGTTGTGACCTTCACACAGACAACCTTTCTGGCCCTCCACTTCTGAGAGTGGCCCATTTTATCTTGACATGTGTAAACATATGGCAAGAGAATGGTAAAAGCTGTCATTGTATTTATCTGTCCTGCACTGAAGCTATTTATAAACAGATTTCAGTGCCTCATATCTATCTATCTATCTATCTATCTATCTATCTATCTATCTATCTATCTATCTATCTATTTTCTCAACTCCTGAGAGTTCAAATTATGCCACTGCCTCTTTGCTGTACATGGGATTTCGAGAGTGAATACCAGAGATACAGGCTGGGAAGAACCTGTTTTGAGCTACAGTCACGTTACGCAAGTTATTTTGCCAGGGCTGGGATGCTGTTCAGAGATGGGGCAGCTATTGATGATAAGCTCTTCAGATTGAAAGACACAGATACCTCTGGGGAAGTCTGATGGCCTTTGGCCTGCCTGGGTCCCCGTCAGATTTGGAGGCCTCGTGGTCAGAGATGGTATAGACTGTTAACTGAAAACTCTCTTATTCTTCCATGTTAGTCTCTTTTTGTGCTGTTCAGATAAATAGTATTTTGTTTCCAGCAGTCTGACTGATCACTCGACTCACCACTGCTCACAGACTCCCAGAGAGATGGACCATGGGCACCAAACCGTCTTGGATCTGCTCTACCAACAGTTGACACATAGTGTGCTGTAGCCCAGGGTCGGAGGGTGAGAGGATCATGAGATTCCACCCCAGGAGAGGGCAGGTACAAGACCTGACATCTGGAACTCGGAGACCAGAGGGAGGCAGAGATGTCAGTAGCCCTGTAACTCTGATGTGTCTCTATAGGGAAGAAATTCTGGAGCCCTTAGACAGTTGAGAAACAGAGCAACTCAACTTCGAATTCCTGCATTCACAGTCATGCCAGAGAATAAAACTTTTGAAAATTATTTGCTGATTAATTTTCCAGAAGCAAATAAACCTGAGGCGATTTGGAAATTAGTCACTGATATTCCATGGGGTATCTTATCGCTCCGCCTCTGACAGGATCGGGTCCAGAACTTATAGTATTTCTAGAAATGGGAGCCCTTGAGAAATCCTGTCTTGGGGCATCAGGGTTTTTGCACTTCAATCTCACTTTGAATCTCAGATTTCTGTGTAGCTTGAATAACCGACCATGAACCCTGGGCAGATGTAGTGGAGGGGTTCCCAAGCTACCTACCACTGCCTGCCCCCAGTCCCTGTTACTGTGTCACCCCGACAGCCCAGCTGAGTCCTCTGCTGCAGCACAGAACATTTGCAAATGGAAACAACTTTCCGGCTTTCCCCTTCTCTTTGCATTTTAAAGATAGTGAAACCTGCCAACGTACCCAATTCCTGCTAGATGTGGAGCTGCTGACACCAGAGGTTTTCACCCAAAAGGACAAGAAGTCATCAGTGAGGTTGCACAGGCAGCAGGCAGTGTCTGTTCAGACACGGAGGAAGCTGTCTTTATGAAGCATGTCTGCACATTCCCTTGGGGGCCACTTGGCCATCAGGGAATCTCAGCTGCTTGGCTTAGTGTGCACCAGTTTTAATCCCATCATTGCTAATGCAAATTTTAGAATGTCAATTAACAGGTGATGCCTGGTGATCCTACTCAACTGAGCTGAACCCCAAGCCATCCTGCAGGTTCTATTCCTGGAATCTGGGCCTCTCATCAATGTTCCTGTGGTTCTGATTAGTCACATGGCTATCTCTAGGGCGGCCGAGCGCTAACGGTCACGATGTCACAGTTTGATCTTCCTTAAATAAAATAAAATAGACTAATAGAATAATAACAATAGGAATAGGAATAATAATAATATAGGAGCAGATTGTTCTCAGCAGCCTCCTTTCTGCCTTACAAACACAAGGAACAGCCAGGGAAGGGAGATTCTACAAGGCTTCATACAAAAAAATTTCTCTTAGATCATTCCAGGAGTGGAGGTCCCTTCCCTTCTCCCTGAGGAATGAAAAGGGGGAACCAGGAACCAGGGATTCCCAAAGTGATGCACAGATCACAGTGATGCACTGGAAGCTAGGCCCACCCACCATGTCTGCCCTTCCACAACTCCAGCTCCCGGCTAGCACAGTTTCATCAGAAATGTGCTACCAGGGCCTGTCGCAGCAGGCACTGCCTGGAGGATCTGGTGAACGGATGTTTTACAAGGTGGACAGGGATGTACAGAGTGGGGAAGGCTGGTTAAAGAATCTGATGTGCACAATACCTTAGCCATTGACTGATTTGGAGGTTTCTACCTTTCCATATACAGTGAAGGTGCGCTGAAGCTCTTGCCTGTCTATCTCCCATTGGGATGGACTGGACCCTCAGCAAGCTTGTGGATGATACTAAACTGTGGGGAGAGGTAGATACACTGAAGGGTAGGGATAGGGTCCAGAGTGACTTAGAGAAATTGGAGGATTGGGTCAAAAGAAATCTGATGAGATTCAACAGGGACAGTTGCAGAGTCCCGCACTTAGGACAGAAGAATCCCATTAACTGCTACAGTCTGAGGACCCACTAGTTAAGCGACAGTTCTGCAGAAAAGGACCTGGGCCTTAGAATAGACAAGAAGGTGGATATGAGTCAGCACTCTGCCCTTGTTGCCAAGAAGGTTAATAGCATATTGGGCTTCATTAGCAGGATCATTGCCAGCAGATCAAAGTGATTATATCCCTCTATTCATCACTGGTAAGGCCTCATCTGGACTATTGCATTCAGTTTTGGGCTCCCCAGGAGAGAAAGGATGTGGAGAAATTGGAGAGAGTTGGAACAGGACAAAGAAAATGATTAGGGGTCTGTTGCATATAACTTATGAGGAGAGGTTAAGGGGACTGCGCTTATTTACTATGCAGAAGAGAAGAGTGTGGGGAGGAGGAGATTCGGTAGCAGCTTTGAACTATCTGAACGAGGGGTCTAAAGAGGATGGAACTAAGCTGTCCTCAGTGGTGGCAGATGACAGGACAAGGAGCAATGGTCTCAAGTTGCAGTGGGGGGGGTCAAGGTTGGATATTAGGAAACACGATTTCACTAAGAGGGTGATGAAGCACTGGAATGTGTTACCTAGGGAGGTGGTGGAATCTTCATCCTTAGAGGTTTTTAAGGTCCAACTTTACAAAGCCCTGGCTGGGATGATTTAGTTGGGGTTTGTCCTGCTTTGAGGAGAGGATTGGACTAGATGACCTCCTGAGGTCTCCTCCAATTCTTATCTACTATGATTCTATGATTCATTGAGGGGACAGTGACCCCTATTAATGAGTTTGTGCTGTACAGATACCTGTGCAGTGCAAGACTGTATAATTCTGGGATTATTCTGCAACAAGGATGCAAGGCTGGGGAGCAGGTAAATTGGCTGTTGTCTCCTATTTGTGTGTGAGTGGCTTAGGTAAAACACTCAGGTAGGTCAGTTGGGTGGGTGGCACCACCTTCTGTCGTGCTTGGTGATAACAGGGCCTGGAGAGCCTGGCTGTGTCACCCCCAGAGCAGTGTGAGAGAGGTCTTCCCAGCTGAATTGTTGGGGGCTCATCAGTTAAACCGGCTCCCAGACTGCACCACAGTCATAATTGGCCACAGAGGTTTCAGTCCAAACTGATAAATTGAACAGTAAAAGTCACCAGAACCAGATGATATTCACTCAAGAGTTCTGAAGGAACTCAAATATCAAATTGCGGGACTACTAAATTGTTATGAAACCTGTCATTTAAATGGGCCTCTCTACCAGATGACACAAATAGCTAATCATAGAATCATAGAACATGAGGGTTGGAAAGGACCTCAGGAGGTATCTAATCCAACCCCTGCTCAAAACAGGGCTAATCCACAACTAAATCACCCCAGCCAGGGCTTTGTCAAGTCTGACCTTAAAGACCTTTAAGGAAGGAGATTCCTCTACCTCCCTAGGGAACCCATTCCAGTGCTTCACCACCCTCCTAGTGAAAAAGTTAATCCTAGTTGTCATAAACAGATAGCTAAGGGTTAATGTCTCTTTCACCTGAAGCACCTGACCAGAGGACCAATCAGGAAACCGGATTTTTTCAACTTTGGGTGGAGGGAATTTTGTGTCTGAGTCTTTGTTGTCTGTCTGCCTGCTTTCTCTGAGCTTTGGAGAAGTAGTTTCTACTTTCTAGTCTTCTGTTTCTAAAGTAAGGACAAAGAGATCAGATAGTAAGTTATATGGTTTCTTTTCTTTGGTATTTGCATGAATATAAGTGCTGGAGTGCTTTGATTTGTATTCTTTTTGAATAAGGCTGTTTATTCAATATTCTTTTAAGCAATCGACCCTGTATTTTGTCACCTTAATACAGAGAGACCATTTGTATGTATTTTTCTTTCTTTTTATATAAAGCTTTCTTTTAAGACCTGTTGGAGTTTTTCTTTACTTCAGGGAAATTGAGTCTGTACTCACCAGGGAATTGGTGGGAGGAAGAAATCAGGGAAGATCTGTGTGTGTTGAATTTGCTAGCCTGATTTTGCATTTCCTCTGGGTGAAAAAACTGGGTAAAAACTCTATATAACAAAAAAAAATTGTTCTGGAAATAAGAGCACACAACTTATATTTTAATATCAGTAGTGTTACCTTTCTAATGCAGTGGATGTGCCCTCGCTCCTCCACTGCAGCAGCCCCTGAACTGAAGCTGGGAGGGAGGGCCATCTCTCCCCGGCAGCTGCAGCTCTGGAGCTGGGGAATGTCGCCTCTTTCTCTGGCCACCACAGCCCTGCACATCCCAAATTCTCCTCACCCCCTCTTTTCACCCCACATCCTCCTCCCACTTACCGTACATGTCCCGCAAGGCCACCAACTCACCTTATATGTGCATCTTCTCCATATATCTGAGGCCCTGATGTATCACCTAAGAAGAATTTCTCAGGTCTGGAAATCTCCCTCACATTCTCTAAAGTGAGGAGCAATGTAAAGAATTCATTTAGCCTCTTGGCAACAGCCTTATCTTCCTTGACTGCTCCTTTACCACCTCCATTGTCCAGTGACCCCATTGATTGTTTGGGGTTCGTTTTCATATGTCTTTGGTTTCTCAGCCTTTTGGGGTGCAATTGATTCAGGGTTTCTAGCAACTCATTTAAAATAAAATCTTTGGAAAACTGAAAGCTGAGATTCCTGCACAGTGTTTAGATTCCAGAAGTTGGGGCTCTAAGAAAGACAGGAAATAGTGTGAGAATCCCAATAAAATTCCAGTTGCTGGCACTGATAGCTGTATCACAAGCAGAGCACCCACAGAAGACCAGCACTGAGGTTTAGTTAGTGGATATTTCTCATCACACACTGACAGAGATGTACCGGGCTACAGAGTCCCATGCTGTAAGGAATCAGGTTACTCCACAGGCAGCCAGACATAAGTCGAAGAGTCACTGGATCCTGAGGCACAGCTCATATGTTCTCTCCCATTATTCAGGCATGACACATGCACACACCCAGTAATCAAAGCCATCCACACTCTTAACAGAAAGGGGAGTGATCCAAGCCCAGCTCCAAGTGCTTGCTGCTAACTCCCTACTGGACCCCCAAAAAACCACCCAGATCCAGCGAACGCAAACTTTGTGATGATGGAAATTGGGATGCAGGATCTGAGGACTATCTCCAGTGCTAGAGCATCTCTCATTGGTCATAGAGAAGGTGGGGATCAGGATCAGCCTGAGGGGCATCGCAGCAGAGCTGTGTTGGGCCAGGCACTGCTCTCCAGATCCTTCACTCTCTGAAAGAACATCCTGATGCCCCCTCTTATTGCTGAGCTGCAGGAGAGGCCCAGAACTCCCTCGTCAAAGGGGATTGTGCTAATGACAGGTCTTATCACTAAGAGGTGTTGGGAAGAGTTCAGGTTCTCCACCCAGTGACCCAAATCATCCTTATGAGGCACACAGAGCTGAAATCTCTCTAAAGCTCTGAGCTCTGGCCCCAATTATTGTAGTGTCCGAGCGCCTCACAATCAGTAACATATTGATCAGTACAACGCCCCATGCGGCAGGGCCATGCTACTAACTCCACTGGGCAGATCCCAAGGCCAGAAGGCACCACTGTGATCACCTAGTCTGACCCCCTGCACAGACAGACCAGAGACCTGCCCCACAATAACTCCTAGAGCAGAGTTAGAACAACCTCCTGCCTTAATTTAGGAATTGTCAGTGATGGAGAATCTGCCACGGCCCTTGGTAAATTGTTCCAATGGTTAATTACCCTCATTTTTAAAACAATAATAATTTAATCATGCTCTGGGATCTTTTCTGAAACCCTCTCCAATTTATCAACATCCTTCTTGAACTGTAGACACCAGAACTGGACAACTGGACAGAGGATCCCAGCAGTGGTCACACCAGTGATAAATACAAAGGCAAAATGACCTCTCTGCCCCTACGTGAGATTCCTCTGGTTGTACATCCCAGATTGCACTAGCTTTCTCGTCTGTAGCACCGCACTGGACACTCATGTTCAGCCAATTCTGACCCCCAAGTCTTATTCAGAGTCACTGCTTCCCAGGATTGAGTCCCCCATCCGGTAAGGATGGTCTACATCCCTTGCTGCTGGATGTAAACCTCTATATTCAGCCGTATTAAAACATATGTTGCTGAAGCACGGAGGGACTAAGTGAGTTGCCCAAGGTCACAGAAGAAGTCTTTGGAAGAGCCTGGAACTGCAGCCAGTTCTTCTGAGTCCCAGGCCAGCACTTCAACCCTGACTCATCCTTCCTCTCTGGGGCTAGTGACCTGGGGAGGGGGCGGGGGGCAGCTGCACTAGATGATCTAATGGCTCCATCTGGCCTCAAATTCTATAACTCTATGAATCATTATTTTGAAAAGATCATTATCTTGGCTGCAACTTGAAGAAATCACTACCCTGAATGCTGATAGGCACTAAACAATTATATCCGCTGGTGAAAAAGTATCAGGTTTGTCACAGTTACACTGGATATATGGTCTCTTTACCCTCTAAACCAGGTCCTTTCCTGCTTTGGGGGGAATCTCACAATTGTCCCATTCTTTGACCTGAGAACACCCCATCTATTCTAAATGCTTATCACTGAGACGGTCCAGTTGGACACCTCAGTCTCTTCCCTTCAGATGCTTGTAACTGGGGCTATAGAGTCACCCCAGCCTCCTTAAAACTAGTAGGTTTATTGGCAAACAGCAAAATGCATTGGGGAAAATTCTTTTAAAATACCAGGCAGCTGTCACACGTTTACAGTCATCTATCTCACGTATCACTGCAAGCTAAGTTAGACAGGCTTTACTGTCGAGATAGACAAACAAAACTGGCCCAACTTACATTCTTTTGGGAAGCCAAGGAGCTCCTGGGACCCAGCCTAGATTCCCTGTGTCTCTGAGAGCATCTTCCCATCTGTTTGTCATTTTCTTTTGGAATCAGACTTTGCTGAAACCTGTGTGAGCCTGGGCCCAGTCACCGTAGTGCTCAGCTGTGTCCACGTTGAAATGCCAAGGTGTGAAGCTGGCCTTTGCCACACTGCTGTTGCCCAGGCAGATATCTAAGATAAGGGCCCTGTGTCTGTTATTCCCTTTGTTTGGCAGTTAGACCCATTCTGCCTCAATGGATCACAAACACGGGTCCAGTGGCTGTGCTGAGCCACTTGGTCTCCCCGTAACAGTCTAAAACTCCTCTCAGAAATCCAGTTCTTACCCTTCACTCTCACCCCCGAGCACCCCCACATCTGCCGCAGACACCAACACGCTGGAGTCACGGGGTTTCCCAAAAGCAGCTGTCATGGGAGGCTGTGGTAAGACGCCTTTTATAAACAAATGTCAGAAGTGTTGCTGTGTTTAACCCCTCACATAGCCCTGATCTTACAGTCTTAGAGCATCTGAGCACCTTGTATGTATTTATCCTTCGGTCTCCACTGTGAGGCAGGGCAGGGCTATTATTCACCTGTGCAGAGGCTCAGAGACAGCCCATGGCTTGCCCATGGTCACACATGGCAAAGGAATCACACCCAGCTGTCCTGAGTCGCAGAGCAGTGCCCAGACAACAGGGCCAGGCTCCCAGCCATCTGGGTGGTGAGAAGTTCGGCTGGATTCTCTGCTGCACCAGCAGAGCTCCCACCTTCGCTGCAGAGAGCAGGGATGGCAAGGAGCCAGTTACAGGGGTTTGATGCACTGGCCTGTTCTTCCCCTGCCCCTGTGGAGTTTAGAGCAGCCTGGGGGCTGAGCTAGACTCCACACAGTGATAACAGCTTTCCAGTGCACAGCTCTCTCTGGCCAAGTCCCTGTGGATGGGGGCCGTGCCTGAGTGCCCCCTTGTGGCCTGAGGTAGCCCTGCAGGAAACCTGCCCTTCCCTCCAAGGTCCTTGCAATGACTTACTCTCTGCCTGGAGTAGTTAGAAAAAGAGCCCCCTGTCTGGGTTTGCATTAATTCAGTCTTCTCTAAAACACAAGGGCTCCTACCCCATAGCCCCATCCTCCTCCTTTACTCAGCCCCTCACCAAACTACTTTTGGGGGCTCAGGCTTGCCGCAACCCCTGCTGCTTTTCCATGGAGATCCCGCCTCTATCCCATCTCTTCCCAGTAGGCCCTTCCCCCTACACCTCCACTTCCCCTGATGCTCCACTCCCCCCCCAGCCTGGGCACCAGCTGGGCCATGCAAAGAGCTACCCCAGGAGCCCAGGCTACTGTGAGGAGCCCAAGACTCTTCACCTTCCCTGGGGTGTGTCCTGGGGGGGCAGGGACACAGACTGGAGGCTTCTCTTGGCCCCCCTCAGCCTCCTGTCCAAGGCAGCTGGAGGATCTGGTGGTCCTCAAAGTGGCTCTAGCTCCCCGGACACATTTCACCATGGCCCAGCTATAGCTTCTGTCCTGGAGAGGGGGTGGAGGCTTGGGGGAAGAAGAGGAGCAGAAGGTGGGACCTCACGGGAGAAGAAGAGGGGTGGGGCAGTGTCACAGAGGGGGTGGGACTCCTGCCTCTATCCCTCTTCTGATTTTGAAAGGGTGGTCACCCTGCAGTGAATGGGCTGCTCTGCGATTGGAGCTGATTGTGCCTCTGTTGGGGAGCTGAGGTCCATTTCCGCTCCTTTTCATTGCTGGGGCAGCACAAATGAAGGGAAGGAGGAGGGAACCTGAGGCTGAATCGCTTCCCAGGACTGATGTGTGTCATACCCTCACTCACACATGCAACTCTGCTCTGCTTCTCCTGAGGCTCCTCCATTAATCCTGTCTGTGACATGACTCAGTCACAAGCACCTGGCTAAAGGCATGGGAGAAGGGTGGGTACCCGTGAACCTTGAATAGCCCCTGTCCACAGCTCCTGCAGCCCTCATGGATCACACAGCAACCAGAGCGCTCAGGAAGGGCCAGGACTGTGACAACAGAACAGTTCTGCACTTTTTTTCATGGCCCGCGAACATTTAACCAGAGAGAGGACAGTGTCAAACCAGGGCAATGGGAAACAATATCCACCTCCCTTCTCTTTATTGACTGTATCGAGAGGAATTCTGAGGTCTGAGCAGGCACCGATATGGTTCTTTATGAACAAACATCCAACCAGTCCCCTGGCTCTCAACGAACAAAGTCACTTTGCAAATTTTGCTGCCTGTCTTGGTCTCCTTCCCCAGTGCCCTGCCCTCCCTCACCAGCCCCTTTACAATTGCTCCAGGCCTTAGACCCCATCTGAACCTATCTCTACATAGTGGAGATCAGTAGCTCATGTTGTCTTGGATTTAAGGGTCCAGGATGGAATAGGTGGTCAGTATTTTTCGTCTCACATGTCATAAGTGCTGGAGCAAGATGATGAACTGATCCTTCACCTGACGAACACCCTGAGTATCCTCGCACAAAGGTGTTTGCTTTTCACGCTGTCCACAAGGGGATTAATCAAGGGAGGGACAAGCAGGGAAATGTAGCCCAGGAGAATCTGAAGCAAGGGAGAAGAGCCCTCCCCGAATCTGTATAACAGAGTCGAGCCGATCATTGATGTGTAGAAGAGCAGGACGGCGCAGAGGTGGGACACGCAGGTGTTCAGGGCCCTGAGACCCTCCTCCTGGGATGTGATGCTCTCGTGATTGTATACACTATTTGCCTATGGTTTCATGTGTTCCTATGTAGTCTAAATCTAGAACAAACTTAAAACTCTAGCCTCCAGAGCCTAACCCACTGAAATATGATTAATATTAAATAGAATAAAAGATTGTAGATGTGGAGCCACAGAGAACACATAAAACTAATAAGAAACAAACATTTGAGGAAAACTATAGAGAGGCCAGAAGTCATAATGAACTAAATGGAAGACTTCCTGCTCTCCCTTACCCTTGCTTGCATTTTCTGCTTTGTTTGTCTGTCTGTGTGATGTTTAAGAATTGAGCTCAAGGGAAAGAAATAGAGAAACTGCAGATGTGTAAAAGGATCCTAACACTCACATATACATAGAAACCCTATCTGGCATGGCAGAGCAAGTCAGATGGTGCACCATCATCTGTCAGTAAAAAAACTCCCCAAAACTTTTAATAAGCTCCCCAAATTTTAGACTCCTCCAGATTGCACCAAAAAATGGAGAATCAATAAAAACTTTGTTGGGTTACCTTGGTCACTGCCCTTCCTCTTGGTGTATTCCAGCTGTAAACAGCTGAAGGGGAAGTAAGGACCACAAACCATTCTCAGCTAGAGAAATCCCTATACGATATTTATCAGGAGCAAGGAAGGGACACTTTCTATTATTTTTCTAAGAAAAGTAGGGACCAGAATAAATTGTCTGTACAGACGTATTTTAACAGTCCCACAAATATCCTTGCAGGCCTTTGTGCAAGATTACATAAAACTCTACAGAGGAGGATGTTAAGTTATTGACATGAACTGTGACTGTATAGATCATTGTTGCAACCAAGGTCCTATAGTTGCACCACATCTTGTACAAAGGAGATCAAGAAGGTGTCTATGAAAAGATTGTAATTTGCTGGTTATGGTTACGCTGTCTGTATGTGTGTATCATTTTTATATTTGAAGTGATGAATATTGGCTATGTACTTGTATCTCAATGTGTTTGATTCTAAGTAGCATCAATGAAGCATTTGGTCAGCTTATTGAGAAGGGACTCTTCAGATTAAGTGTTCGATCAAGAAATACTTAACTGACAATGGACCTTGGGAGACTCCAAACACTTAACTGACAGTGCACACTGGCAGACTCCAATCCACATATGAAGAGCCTCCTTTGGGACGTTCGAGGTAGCATGTGAGCAATGGCTGCTCCACCTGTAAAGAACTGAGCCTGTCAGGAAAACACCAAGGGGTAAATAAAACCATGCAGTGCCTGACCTCCATGGGTTGGCGGCCGTGCATGAAATCAAATGTGCAACAGTATTATAACAATGGTTTGGTCTGTGCACAAAACAACCCTATTCCCACAAAAAAATGCAACCTTAAGATCTCGGATAAAAGCATTCTCTTTAAGACAACAACAACAACAAAAAACAACAACAACAGTGCTTTAGCTATAGCAAAAACCTTAATTAAACAAGTCTTTCTTTGCTGGGAACTCCCTGCTAAGGTAAAGTCAGACAAAGGAACACATTTCACCAAACAAGTGTCCCAAAAATGCTTACAATTGGTGGTAGTTGAATCAAAATTGTGGATTCCATACAGACCTCAATCATCAGAAATGGTAGAGTGAACAAATTGCACCATCAAACTCATGCTGCGAAAACTGGTAGATGTCAGTTACGTAAATTGAAAAAAATCTCTCCCTTACTGGAGTAATCTAGGGGGGGAAGGATGTAAAACATGTATTCCAGGGGAAGTGCACTCTTTGCCAATAATAATGAAATTCCATATGGATCATGGGGAAACAGAATCAAATGTTAAAGTTCAATAAGAAGTGAAGCAATAAGAATAAGGAAAAATGTAAAGCCAGTATCCAAATTAAGGTTTTGGGTAATGTCAAAGTTATTCATGCATATTTTAAAGTAGAGGTAAAGGCAATGATAGTGGGGAAAAAAACCCCATGAATCATAGATCTCAGTGGAATATCCAGAATTACAGAAAGGCCCTCCTAGTGATCTCACTGCCACACCTATGCCAGGGGTATTAATCAAACAAGTGTAACCCTTCTGCCAGGCTGAATTGATAGCAGCAGGGGCTGGGTTCAATACATAAGGATCCCTTCCCTACAATGCAATGCAAAACCAGCTCAAGCCCCCACCCAGTGACCTGGGAAAATCTTATGCACACCCCTGGGTGCCTCAAAGAGGCAATACTTCCCCTCTCGCAAGCACAGAGCCTCGGTGTAGCAGAAAAGGTTTAATTACATGAGATAAACAACAAGCATTAACTTGGAAAACACCTTAACAAGAGTTCATAGACCAAACCGTGAGCAAAGATCCACCCCAGGAAATTGAGCTGTGTCCTTTTCCTTGGGCTTTTGAGTCCAGCAACCCCCAAATCACCCCAAGATTCCAAAGTCCAATACCCCAAATGTCCCTAGAGACCAGCAACCTGAAGATCATCCACAGTCCCAAAATCCAAAAGTCTCTGTCCCGGGTCAGTGCAGCCCCAGAGTTCGAGAGTCTATCTGCAGAGGTCCCCCTCCCCCAGCCTGGGTAGAAAGGAGCACCTTACATGTTCCGGGGCCAACTGCCCTGCCTTTCCATGGGATTCTGCTTCTGCCTTCTCCACGAAATGCTCTGCTCTACCAGCCACTCCACTCTGCTCCTCCAGCCGTCCCCACAAACTGCTCCGTTCCGTTCCACCAGCTGCTCTGCTCCACCAGCCATCCTGTGATCCACTCCAGCCATCCCCGCAAACTGCTTGGCTCTACTCACTCCGTGGCTCCACAACTGCTCCGCCAGCTGCTCTGCTCCACAATATAGCTTCAGGCTCCCCCACTAGTTAGCACAGTACTCAGTGCTCTCAGCTCAGCAATTCCAGCTCTTTAGTGATTTCAGCTCACAGTAAGGGAGCCCTAGTGCTAGTGCACCATTAGCCCAAAATAAGTTCAGCTGGCATTTCCAGCTCTCACAAGACACTTACACCATCAGCTACAGATACTTGCCCCCAGCATGTCTCAATTCACAGGGTTTTGGAACCCATGTCCCTTGTCTAGCAAGTGCTATTTAGTTGATAGTGAAACTCTTTATCATAAAACAGTTTCATAGTTCCTCATTTACATAATCAGGGTGACAACACTTTATTCCTCCTGCCACAATAACAAAGAAATTGGGGATCCCACAGCTGTGAAACTAAGCATTTTAGGCTGCTGTGGGCTATGCTAGGTGGAGTGGGTGTGCCTAAGGAGTTTGGAGTTAAGGAGTTTGGAGCGCAGGTGGTATTCTCTTCGATTCTTCCTGTTGAAGGTAGGGGTCTGGGCAGAAACAGATGCATCGTGGAGGTGAATGCCTGGCTGCGAAGATGGTGTCGCCAGGAGGGCTTTGGCTTCCTCGACCACGGGATGCTATTTGAGGAAGGACTGCTAGGAACAGATGGCGTTCACCTTTCGAAGCGGGGAAAGGCCTTATTTGCACACAGACTGGCTAACCTAGTAAGGAGGGCTTTAAACTAGGTTCGACGGGGACAGGTGAGCAAAGCCCACAGGTAAGTGGGGAACAAGACCTGGGAGATGGGTTGGAAACAGGAGGGAGCACGGGCTATAATAGCAGAGAGGAAGGAGGGTCAGGGCAAAGCTGGGAGGCAAGATCAAACCAGTATCTTAGATGCCTTTATACAAATGCAAGAAGTATGGGTAATAAGCAGGAAGAACTGGAAGTGCTAATAAATAAATACAACTATGACATTATTGGCATTACTGAAACTTGGTGGGATAATACACACGACTGGAATGTTGGTGTGGATGGGTATAGTTTGCTCAGGAAGGATAGACAGGGGAAAAAGGGAGGAGGTGTTGCCTTATATATTAAAAATGTACACACTTGGACTGAGGTGGAGATGGACATAGGAGACGGAAGGGTGGAGAGTCTCTGGGTTAGGCTAAAAGGGGTAAAAAACACAGGTGATGTCGTGCTGGGAGTCTACTACAGGCCACCTAATCAGGCGGAAGAGGTGGATGAGGCTTTTTTCAAACAACTAACAAAATCATCCAAAGCCCAAGATTTGGTGGTGATGGGGGACTTCAACTATCCAGATATATGTTGGGAAAATAACACCGCGGGGCACAGACTATCCAATAAGTTCCTGGACTGCATTGCAGACAACTTTTTATTTCAGAAAGTTGAAAAAGCTACTAGGGGGGAAGCTGTTCTAGACTTGATTTTAACCAATAGGGAGGAACTTGTTGAGAATTTAAAGTAGAAGGAAGCTTGGGTGAAAGTGATCATGAAATCATAGAATTTGCAATTCTAAGGAAGGGTAGAAAGGAGTACAGCAGAATAGAGACAATGGATTTCAGGAAGGCGGATTTTGGTAAGCTCAGAGAGCTGATAGGCAAGGTCCCATGGGAATCAAGACTGAGGGGAAAAACAACTGAGGAAAGTTGGCAGTTTTTCAAAGGGACGCTATTAAGGGCCCAAAAGCAAGTTATTCCGATGGTTAGGAGAGATAGAAAATGTGGCAAAAGACCACCTTGGCTTACCCTTGAGATCTTGCGTGACCTACAAAATAAAAAGGCGTCATATAAAAAATGGAAACTAGGTCAGATCACGAAGGATGAATATAGGCAAATAACACAGGAATGCAGAGGCAAGATTAGAAAAGCAAAGGCACAAAATGAACTCAAACTAGCTATGGGAATAAAGGGAAACAAGAAGACTTTTTATCAATACATTAGAAGCAAGAGGAAGACCAAGGACAGGGTAGGCCCACTGCTCAATGAGGAGGGGGTAACAGTAACGGGAGAATTGGAAATGGCAGAGATGCTTAATGACTTCTTTGTTTCGGTCTTCACTGAGAAGTCTGAAGGAATGTCTAGTATAGTGAATGCTTACGGGAAGAGGGTAGGTTTAGAAGAGAAAATAAGGAAAGAGCAAGTAAAAAATCACTTAGAAAAGTTAGATGCCTGCAAGTCACCAGGGCCTGATGGAATGCATCCTAGAATACTCAAGGAGTTAATAGAGGAGGTATCTGAGCCTCTAGCTATTATCTTTGGGAAATCATGGGAGACGGGGGAGATTCCAGAAGACTGGAAGGGGGCAAATATAGTGCCCATCTATAAAAAGGGAAATAAAAACAACCCAGGAAACTACAGAGCAGTTAGTTTAACTTCTGTGCCAGGGAAGATAATGGAGCAGGTAATCAAAGAAATCATCTGCAAACACTTGGAAGGTGGTAAGGTGATAGGGAATAGCCAGCATGGATTTGTAAAGAACAAATCGTGTCAAACTAATCTGATAGCGTTCTTTGATAGGATAACGAGCCTTGTGGATAAGGGAGAAGCGGTGGATGTGATATACCTAGACTTTAGTAAGGCATTTGATACAGTTTCGCATGATATTCTTATAGATAAGGTAGGAAAGTACAATTTAGATGGGGCTACTATAAGGTGGGTGCATAACTGGCTGGATAACCGTACTCAGAGAGTAGTTGTTAATGGCTCCCAATCCTGCTGGAAAGGTATAACAAGTGGGGTTCTGCAGGGGTCTGTTTTGGGACTGGTTCTGTTCAATATCTTCATCAACGATTTAGATGTTGGCATAGAAAGTACGCTTATTAAGTTTGCGGACGATACCAAACTGGGAGGGATTGCAACTGCTTTGGAGGACAGGGTCAAAATTCAAAACGATCTGGACAAATTGGAGAAATGGTCTGAGGTAAACAGGATGAAGTTCAATAAAGATAAATGCAAAGTGCTCCACCTAGGAAGGAACAATCAGTTTCACACATACAGAATGGGAAGAGACTGTCTAGGAAGGAGTATGGCAGAAAGAGATCTAGGGGTCATAGTGGACCACAAGCTTAATATGAGTGAACAGTGTGATACTGTTGCAAAAAAAACAAAAACATGATTCTGGGATGCATTAACAGGTGTGTTGTAAACAAGACACGAGAAGTCATTCTTCCGCTTTACTCTGCGCTGGTTAGGCCTCAACTGGAGTATTGTGTCCAGTTCTGGGCACCGCATTTCAAGAAAGATGTGGAGAAATTGGAGAGGGTCCAGAGAAGAGCAACAAGAATGATTAAAGGTCTTGAGAACATGACCTATGAAGGAAGGCTGAAGGAATTGGGTTTGTTTAGTTTGGAAAAGAGAAGAATGAGAGGGGACATGATAGCAGTTTTCAGGTATCTAAAAGGGTGTCATCAGGAGGAGGGAGAAAACTTGTTCACCTTGGCCTCCAATGGTAGAACAAGAAGCAATGGACTTAAACTGCAGCAAGGGAGATTTAGGTTGGACATTAGGAAAAAGTTCCTAACTGTCAGGGTAGTTAAACACTGGAATAGGTTGCCTAGGGAAGTTGTGGAATCTCCATCGCTGGAGATATTTAAGAGTAGGTTAGATAAATGTCTATCAGGGATGGTCTAGACAGTATTTGGTCCTGCCATGATGGCAGGGGACTGGACTCGATGACCTCTCGAGGTCCCTTCCAGTCCTAGAGTCTATGAGTCTATGAGTCTATGCAAACATGATCAGCCTGTGAAATTCTTTCCCACACTCGCCATAATTCACTACCAGATGTCAGGGTAGAGCTCATCCTGACTCTGCTTACACAAGTACAATTCATGCATAAACTTGTTTTATCCCTCTTCTTTACCAGCGTGTTTTGAGTAACGTGTCTGGGGAAAATCTCAGCTCTGTGTTTAAAGGCTGTTGCATATCTTTCCCCATGTACAGAAACCTGTGCAGTGCAAGGCAGTATAATTCTGGGTTTATACGCCAGCAAGGTTACAAGGCAGGGAAGCTGGGAAATTGGCTGTTGTCTTCTGTCTCTGTATAAGTGACTTAGGTAAAGCACTCAGGCATCTTAGATGGGTGTGTGGCAACAACTACTGTAGTGTTGGGTGATCACAGGGCCTGCTGTATCACCAACAAAGCAGAGTCAGATTGGGCAACTCAGCTTCCTGGGTTCATCAATAATCTCTATTGAATTCAAAGAGATTACAATTGAACCCAGGAAGCTGAGTAGCACATACTGCCTCCTCAGCCACACTGAACTCTACATAGCACATAATAATTGTGAAGTTGCACCCCATAATGCTTTATGGGAGTATGCTTATGAATGTATATACAACATAACTGGAAAGTGTTTTATGCTACAAATGCCATGTAACATATCTCTGTACAGGTTATGATCCACTTAATATATTCATCCTATTTGTATGCATGTATCCTTTTTGTATTCAAAGTTATGAATGTAGGCTGTGTACTTGTTTGATTTTAAGCGGCCTTAGTAAGGCATTGGGTCAGCTTCTTCAGAAAGGAATTTGCAAGTTAAGTGCCCAATCAAGAAACACTTAATAGATAATGGATCTTGGAGGCTCCAATCCACATAAGAAGTCTACCTGAGGACATCCAAGGTAGCATGTGAACAATGGCTGCTACCTGTAAGTTCTGAATCATGCATGGACACATGACTTGCCCATGTGACTCCAAAACTCCATTTTATAGCTGGGATTCTACACAGGGGGAGGGAGGGATGTCCACCCATAAGAGAAAGTCTATTTAAACCCCTGGGAGACTCCTCCATTTTGTCTTCAGCTGGCTCAAGGGATCCCAAAGGATACCTGAAAGAAACTGGGACAAAGGACAGTAATTACAGGGGATGTGAGTGATTGCTGGACCCAGATTAGAAGGAGGCTAGTCTGTGAAATAAGCTTACTGGAACATCTCTGAGGGTGAGATTTCATCTGTAATCACTTTCTTACTGTATTAGGCTTAGACTTGCATGTTTTATTTTATTTTGCTTGGTAATTCACTTTGTTCTGTCTGTTCTTACTTGGAATCACTTAAATACTACTTTTTCTATGTAATAAAACCAGACTATGCATTAATACTGGGGGTGCGGGAAAGCTGTGCATCTCTCTCTATCAGTGCTACAGAGGGTGAACAATTTATTGGTTTTTACCTCCATAAGCTTTATACAGGGTAAAATGGATTTATTTGGGATTTGGACCTCATTGGGAGTTGGGCATCTCAGTGTTACGGACAGGAACACTTCTTAAGCTGTTTTCAGTTAAGCCTGCAGCTGTTGGGGAACGTGTTTCAGACCTGAGTCAAGGTTTGCAGCAGGCTAGCGGGTCTGGCTCAAACCAGGCAGGGTATTGAAGTCCCAAGCTGCCAGGGGAGCAGGCTCAGGGGTAGTCTCAGCACATCAGTTGGCAGTTCCCAAGGGGTTTTCTGTGATCCAACCCGTCCCAATAATAGGCAAAAAAATCCCTGTGCAAACCCCACAACTGGCATCCGGAGGCTGCAGCTGCACCAGGAGAGGCTTAGCCTGTCCTGGCATTTTATACCCACCACCTATGGTTCCCAATATTCAGTTAGCTTTTCTTTTGACTGCCTCTGTACATTGAGCAGAGGTTTTCAGAGAACTATCCACAATGACTCCAAGATCTCTTTCTTGAGTGGTAACAGCTAATTTGAAACCATCATTTTGTATGTATAGGTGGAATTATATTTTTCCAATATGCATTACTTTGCATTTGTCAACAAAAAAATGTGTTCTCCCAGTCACCAAGTTTTCTGAGATCCCTTTGTAACTCATCACAGTCTACTTTGGAGTTACACATATTGAATAATTTCATCTCATCTGCAAATTTTGCCACCTCATTGTTTACCCCATTTTCCAGATCATTTATGAATATGTGGAATCAGAGCACTCTAGATACAGCCCCCTGTGGGGGAGGGATAGCTCAGTGGTTTGACCATTTGCCTGCTAAATGCAGGGTTGAGAGTTTCCTCCTTGAGGGGATCGTTTAGGGATCTGGGGCAAAAATCTGTATGGGGATTGGTCCTGCTCTGAGCAGCAGGTTGGGCTAAATGACCTCCTCAGGTCCTTTCCAACCCTGATATTCTATGACATCATTAGCTACCTCTCTCAATTCTAAAAGTGGCCATTTATTCCTACTCTTTGCTTCCTCTCTTTTAACCAGTTACTGAGCCAGGAGAGAACCTTCCTTTTTACCCCATGACTGCTCACATTTCTTAAGTTCCTTTGTTGTGGGATCTTGTTCACTGCGTTCTGAAAGTCCAAGTACACTATATGCCCTGGATCACCCTTGTGCACATTTGTTGATCTGCTCAATGAATTCTAATAGACTGATGAGACATAATTTCCCTTTGCAAAAGCCATGCTGATTCTTCAACAACAAATCATGTCCATTCCTGTGTCTGATAATTCTGTTCTTTACTATAGTTTCAATCAGTTTGCCTTCTACTGAAGCTAGGATTACAGGCCTGTAATTGCTGGGATCATCTCTGGAGCCTTTTTTAAATATCAGTATCATCTTAGCTATTTGCCGATCATCTGGTACAGAAGCTGATTTAAGTGATAGTTAGTTGTTCTGCAATTTGATATTTGAGTTCCTTCAGGACTCTTGGGTGAATATCATCTGGTCCTAGTGACTTTTTTCTGTTTAATTTGTCAGTTTCTTCTACAAACTCTGTGACAAGTTGTCCCCCCTGGGATGCAGTCTGGGAGCTGACGGAACCGCTGAGCCCCATAAACATTCAGCTGGGCTGGCCTCTCTCAGACTGGGCTGCTGGCCTCTCTAGGCAATGTTGTTACCCAACACAGGAGCAGGTTATACCACACACCCAACTAAGCTACCTGAGTGTTTTATTCCTAAGACATTCAAGGACAAACACAAGACAACAGCCAGATTCCCAGTTTCCCAGCCTTCCACCCTTGGTGGAGAATAAACCCAGATTTATACCATCTTGCACTGCGCAGGGATCTGTTCCATGCAAACTCATTGATATAGGTCACTTTCCACTCAACATGGGATAGATGGGCAATGATTTTTGTTTACAGAGCTGATATTATGGATCCCCAAGCGAAACTGGAGGCTTTTCATCTGCTTCTTCTTCATAACATAAATGAAGGTTGCATAGACTGAGTGTCTGGCTGCACTCTGGGTATGGAAAGGTTAAAACTTCCCAACCAGTCTATGGCTGGGGTATTATGCCCATCAGCTACTCTAACCAACCTTCCCACCTCTGTGCAGCCCCCTCCACCCTGTACAAGGCCCCTTCAGCAGATCCCGTGGGCAGTGGCTACTGTGACAGGAAAAGGTAGCACATCTCTGATGAGCCTGTTCTAGCCGGGAGCTGGAGAGGGTCCTAGAGCAGCTGTGGAGACCAAGAGGTTGTGGGTGTGTGGGAGAGGGTAGCTACTAGTGGATCATTGAGATGTGTACCTAACTTTGGGGATTCCTGGATCCTGAGGCCTCCTGTTATGGCTCAGGGAGAAATGCAGGACTGCAAGGTCATCAAGTCCAGACTCCTGTAATCATGGAAGAGCTAAGTACTATCTAGACCATTCCTGACAGGTGTCTGTCTAACCTGCTCTTAAAATTACAAGGATGGAGATTCTATAACCTCCCTGGGCAATTTTTTCCAGCACTTAAGCACTGTAACAGAGAGGAAGTTTATATCATAATGGAATGATCCAAGGAAATTTCCAAGTAAGCAGCCTTGTAGAATCTCCCTTTCGTAGCTTGCACTCTGAGTGTGTAATGCAGGACTGGAGGCTGTCTGGGAGAAATCTGATCCTCTATTATTGATTATTATTATTGATTTCAGCAAGATCACAGCTGTGACAGCATCATAGTTACCGCTGAGCAGCCCCCAAGGTAGCCAGGTGACTAATGAGAAGCCCAGATTCCAGGAATAGAGCCTGCAACAGGGCTTGCACTGCAGTCACATTGGGTAGGATCACCACACGTCCCCTGTGATTTTGCCTTCTGTAGTTTGCCATTTGCCATGAGGGGATTAAAGCTGGTGCACACGAAGCCAATCACCTGAGGTTCCCTGATGGCCAAGTAGCTCCCAAAGGAATGTGCAGACATGCTTCATAAAGACAGTTGCCTCCCTATCCGAACAGATGCTGCCTGCTGCCCTCCAACCTCTCCAATGACTCCTTGTCCTTTTGGTTGAAGATCTCTGGTGTCAGCGGCTCCCCGTCTAGCAGGAATTGGGTACGTTGGCAAGTTTAACTATCTTTAAAATGCAAATGAAGGGTAAAGGCTGTGAGCTGTTTCCACTTGCAGATGTTCTGTGCAGCGGCAGAGGACTGAGCTGGGCTGTCGGGGTGACTCAGTGAAGGGCTGGTAGCACTGGGGAGCTAGGGGAACCCCTCCCCTACACCTGCCCATGCTCCTCAGGGGGTTAGTGAAGCTGCACACAAATCTGACATCCCAAGCCAGCTTGAAGTGCTAAAAAACTGCAATTTCCTGAATGAGGCTTTCTGAGTGGGTCCCATTTCTGGAGGTGCAGTGTGCTCGGGGCCCGATCCTGCCAGAGGTTGAATGACAGGAGACCACAGTTAATGGTTTATTTGGAATATCAGTTAATGATTTATTTGCTCCTGGAAATTTAATCAGCAAATGTATTTTCAAAGGTTTTATTATTTGGGTGGGTCAGTTATGAACGCAGCTATTCAGAGCTGCATTGCTCTTTGGTAACAGGTCAGACAGGGGATATTTCTGTTTCCTGAATGGCTCAGGGCTCTAGCATCTCTGCTCTGTAGATACCACTAAAAGTTACAGGACTAACTGCATCTCATCCCCCTTTCTGATCTCCGAGTGCCAGATGTCAGGGAAAGTAGCCTTCCCTCTCATGGAGTAGAATCTCACAATCCTCCTACACTCAGTTTCCGTCCTGTGGTTCTTCCCTTTGGGAACCTGTGAGTGACTAGTGGTGAGATGTGTGACCAGCCATTCTTCTTAAACCAAACTACTCTTTAAGCTGAACAGTGGGAATAAAGCGTAACATGGGAGAATTGAAGGGTTTTCAAACAACAGTCTGTACACGTCTCTGACCCCAAGCCCTCCCACTCTGACAGGAGGGGCAAGGCCTTCAGACATCCCCAGAGGTGTCTGTGCCTGTCAGTGTGAAGAGCTACTCACAGCAGCTGACCCACCTCTGGACAGACTCCAAGATGTGGTAAAACAAGCTGTGCAATGTGGCTGGAGCCCAGAAATAGGCTCTTCCAAGCTTGTAGCTCCAGTTCTGTCTTTCGACCTCCCTGAAGTGCTGACTGAGCGATAGGTTTTCTTGAGCTGTTCCTTCCCTTCCTGCTTGTTTTCTAGCAGCCTGCTATGAACCGTACTGGTTTCTCACAATATAGCCATAACATCAACATCCCAATAATTAACCCACTATAGCTCTACAGCAAACATCCCATGAAGTGGGTTTAACATGTCCCTTCATTGTGGCAGCTCAGTTACATGTCTGACAGTATGCCATTCCCGGGTGCTATGGATTTTATGAATACAGGGGAGAGAGAAAAAGAGAGAGAGAGAGAGAGAGCGCAATGGATTATTTTCCTGTAGGAAATGAAGTTCCTTTTCCATGAATACTCATTCATTTATCTTTGAATTCCACTTCCTGCAAACCCTCACCATGCCTGAATAACACATCTGGGGTATGTACTAGTGAGTGAGAGCTCAGGGAATATTTTCTATAGTGACCCCAATGTCTGTTATCACTCCAGATACAGGCTACAGATTGACAGAACAGAACCTGAGGAGAACCAGTCAGCTATTAACCCAGGGACAGAGGAGCTACTAGACTTTTCTTTGCTGACAAGTGACTGAAGGAGGGCTGAGACGCTGGGATCTTTTCAAGTTCTGAAGAAATCCAGAGGACAGACACTTGCATGGGGAGAAGATGCAGATTCTGTGAGGATAAAATGAGACCTGTAGGATGACTGAATTCCCTGGAGTCAGTCAACATTGGCCAGGCAAAGAACTTCAGCTTCTCTTGGACGGATTCCTCTAGGTCAGAGTGGATCACTCGGAGTATTTGGTAGAGAAATGTAATAGGGCCTGGTTCTGGTCGAATTTATACATGTTTATCTGGAGTGATGCAGTTGAAGTCATTATTACTGAATTAAGAAACTGGGCCTAACAATTTCTCCCTGTACTGCAAAAAGACAGTTCCATAGCATAGAACCTGAGGAGTAGAGAAAATAATATATATAAAAATTAGGCAAGGAAACCATGGGTGGTGGTGAATCCCCACCTGGGCAGGCAAACCCCAAGTCCTGCCCCTTCCAACCAAGGCCCCACCCCTTCCATGACCCCCAACCCCCCATGCAGCCAAGCCAGCCCTGCATCACAGCAAGAGGCCTTGCCCCAGACCAGTGCCCCAGGCCCACAGCATCCCAAGTTCCCAAGCCTCCCCGCTCCCAGGATGTGGCCCAGCCCCAGTCTTTCCGGACCTGGAGCACGGGGGCCAGGCAGCCATGTGGACCAAGCTGCCAGCACCAGCATTAGACAAAGAGAAGCCTGCCTTCCCTTGCCGTCCTTACCCTCCGCCTGTGAAGAAAACATTAACAAATGGCTTCAATGCAGGACAGATAAATACAATGACCGTTTTCACTATGCACTAGCCATGTGTTTACACACATCATGGGTACAATGGGCCACACTTGAAAATGGAGGGCCAGAAAGGTTGTCAGTGGAAAGGTCACAACTGTAAAATTGCACAGCACTCAAGTAGGCTGCCGAATTTCCAACCACAAGATATCAGTGGGCCCAAGAGCTTAACAGGTTTCAAACAGGGACTGGATGATTATATGAGTAAGCAGAAAATCCAATTACAGTAGTGAGGTCTTAACAGAAAAGCTCTTAGAAAGCTCTAAACTTTCCTAATTTATACTACAAAATATGTGTAATTAGTGGGTCTTGGGGAAAAATTTTCCTTGGGAGCAGGTTATCTCATAGCTGCCTATTTCAGGACTTTTTTCACCTTCTTCTGAACCATCTGGTACTGGGCATAGGATATGAGGCTCGATGGACTACAGGTCTGATCTAGTCTGGCACTACCTATGTTTCTATCGATGGTGCATATCCAAGACCATGCTTTAGCTTATCTTCCTTGAGTTCCTAGGAGTCTCTCGTACTGAGATCAGAAAGTTGTCTCATTAAATATCATCTAGTCTCATGGTTTATTTTTTTTTACTTTCAGGAGGGATATTTCAAAACTCCTCGGACCTGCCCAGTACATTATGTCAGCTGTCAATGACACCAAATTCAACTCTGCAGTTTTTCTTCTCACAGGGATACCTGGGAAGGAAGACATTCATCTCTGGATCTCTGTCCCCTTCTGCTTAATGTATGTTATTTCGATAGCAGGAAATTCAATCATTTTGTTCATTGTAAAAACAGATCCGAGCCTCCATGAGCCCATGTACATTTTCCTTTCCATGTTGGCCATCACAGACCTTGCCTTGTCGATAGCCACCATGCCTACAACACTGGGTATATTCTTATTTAACTCTAGGGAGATCAGTCTGGATGCTTGTTTTGCCCAGCTGTTCTTCATTCACTCACTTTCATTCACTGAATCATCGGTACTCCTGCTGATGGCCTTTGATCGATTTGTTGCTATCTGTAACCCACTGAGATATGCTTCTATCTTAACCCTGCCAAGAATTGGAAAGATGGGACTGGTATTTGTGCTAAGAGGGGTGTCTTTAATATTCCCACTCCCCTTTCTCCTTAAACGGTTCCAATATTGTCGAGCCAATGTCCTCTCCCATTGCTACTGCCTGCACCAGGATGTTATTAAGATGGCTTGTGCCGACATCACAGTCAACTACATCTTTGGCTTCTTTCTTACAGTCACCGTGGTGGGGTTGGATTCACTGTTCATCTTCCTTTCATACGTGATGATCCTCAAAACAGTACTGAAAGTCACGTCCCATGCGGAGTGCCTTAAGGCCCTGAACACATGTGTCTCCCACTTCTGTGCTGTCCTCCTCTTCTACACACCACGGATTGGCTTGGGTCTGATACACGGATATTGGAAGAGCTCTCCTCCATTGCTCAATCTGTTCCTGGGCTACATCTCTCTGTTTGTCCCACCACTTATGAACCCAATTGTGTATAGTGTGAAAAGCCAACACCTTTCTGCGAGGATAATCAGGCTGTTCATCAAGTGAAGGGTCATTTCATCACTTAGCTCCAGCTCCAGTGACATGGGAGATGAAAAACATGGGCCACGACCACCTATTCTATTCAGGACGTTACATCCGAGATGATGAGATCTAGTGAACTCCACTCTATAAAGAGAGGTTCAGACATGGTATAAGGCCTGGAAGAATGGGAAAGGGGCTGGTGAGGGAGGCTAGCACATTGGGGAAGGAGACCAAGGCAGGTAGCAGCTTTTACAATATGTCTGTGTTCATGGAGAGCCAGTGGACCAGTGTGATGATTGCTTATAAAGAGCTGTATTGGTGCCTGCTGCAACCTCAGAATTCCTCTTGATAGAGTCAATAAAGAGAAGGAATGTGGATGTTGTTTCCCATTATATCTGACCTGTCACCTTTCAGTCTCTGGTTAAACATCCATGAGCCAGGGAAATAGCTGAGAGCTGTTCTGCAGTTCCAGTCCTCACCCTTCCTGAGCACTCTGGGTACTGCGTGATACATGGGACTGCACCAGCTGTGCTCAGGAGCTACTTAAGTGACACAGTCACCCCCCTTTCCCTGTGCCCTCAGCCAGGGGCATGTGACTGAGTCGTGTCAGAGACATGATTAAAGCAGGAGCCCCAGGCTCAGTCATTTAGGCAGCTCCTCTTCCATTGATGACTGTGCACTGCACACCTGATGAGTCCACCCCCATCTGAGTGTAATGGCACCGAGGCAGAGTAGTGCTGCATGTGTTATTAGGAAATGGTGAAACTTTTGTGAATGAGGAGCCTATACAGGAAAGATGGGCTCCACCTAAGCCGAAATGGAACCAGATTCCTGGCACTTAAGAGTTAGAAGGTCTTAGAGGAGTTTTTAATCTAAGGTTTTTGGGAAAGCTGACAGGTGCAGACGAGCATGTCGTTTGGAGAGCGACATCCGTTAGAGAGGATAGACTAATGGAGATTCTCTATGTCTTAGTCAGGAGGAGAGGATGGAAGATGATAAAATACAGGAAGGATATGTTGAGAAACAATCAAATTAAAAAAAAGTCCCATTCATGTATATCATGTAATGCAGAAAGCTAAATAATTAGATGGATGAACTAGAGTGCCTCATATTAAATGAGGGCATTGATATAATAGGCATCACAGAAACTTGGTGGAATGAGGATAATCAATGGGACACAGTAATCACAGGGTGCAAAATATATTGAAAGAACACAATAGGTCATGCTGGTAAGGGAGTGGCAATTGAAGTAATAATCGTAAATGAACCAAACTCAGAATTATTATGGGTGGAAATTTCATATTCTAATAATAAAAATATAGCAGTAGGGATATGTTACAGACTACCTACCCAGGATGGTGGTAGCGACTGTGAAATATTTATGGAGGTCAGAAGTTTATTAAAATTTTAAAAAATCAATAATAAAAATAAGTGATTTCAACTATTCCCATATGGATTGAGTATATATCACTTCAGGACAGGATGTACAGATAAAGTCTCTTGACACCTTAAATGACTGCTTCTTGGAGCAGCTAATCCTGGAACCCACAAGATGTTGTGAAGGCCAAGTCTATAACAGGGTCCAAAAAAGAACTAGATAAATTCATGGAGGACATGTCCCTCAATGGCTATTAGCCAGGATGGGCAGGGATGGTGTTCTCAGCCTTTGTTTGCCAGAAGCTGGGAATGAGCGAGAGGGGATGGATCACTTGATGATTCCCTGTTCTTTTCATTCCCTCTGGGGCACCTGGCACTGCCCACTATCTGAAGGCAGGATACTGGGCTAGATGGACCTTTGGTCTGACCCAGTATGGTGTCTGTAGAGGTGGATAATAGCCCTGCCCTACCTCAAAGAAGTGATGAGAAGATAAATACATTCCAAAAGTGATGTGTGAATGAGCGTCAGAAACACAGGAGTCCTGTCAAGAGACTCCGGGCCAGATTCCCTCCCTGTCCCCTCTGTTTGTGCTGCCCTAGCAATGCAAAGGGACAGAAATGGGACTCAGCTGCCTCACAGAAGCACAGCTAGCTCCTAACCCAGCCCAGCCCGTTCACAGTAAGGTAACCACATTTTAAAGGAAAAAGAAGGATACAAGCAGAATCCCCATCCCCTCTGTGACCCTCATCTATGCTCCTCTTCTTCTCATTTGAGGCCCCCTCTCTGCCTCATCCCTTCCCCCAATACCCCACTCCTGCTCCTCCTCTTTACCTGAGACTCCATCCTCTCTTCAGGAGAGAAGCCAGATCTGGGCCATGGTAACGTCTGCTCAGGGATCCAGAGGCACTGCAAGGAACCCCAGACCCTCCACCTCTTCTTGGCATTAGGCTGAAGGGCCCAAAATGTGTCCCCAGCCTGTGTCCCCAGCCTCCAGGGTGCACTCTCTAGGGAAAGTGGAGAGTCCAGGCTGCCTATAGCAGTCTGGGCTCCCAGGGCAGCTCTTACCATCACCTGGATCCTGCCTAGCCGGGAGTAGGAGTCTTGGTGGAAGTGGTGGAGTAGGGGGAAGGGCCTGATGTGAAAAGATGAGGCAGAGATGAGGCCTCACAGCGGTGACAGGAGGAAAAAATACATTCAAGGATGTTCAGAATCTTTGAGATCCTAAGCTCAGGACTGTATCAGGGTTCCACAGAGCAGCACCTCTGACCTTTGTTTATAAAAGGCTTCCTACCAGAGCCCTTGTGACAGCTGCATTCTGGGAAGCCCCATGAATCCAGCCCCTTGGTGTGTGTGGCAGATACGGGGGTACTCAGGAGTAACAGTGAGGGGTAGGTTGTGGATTTATGAGGGAGGGTTGGAGCGTCACGGGATGGCTGGGAAGTTCAGCACATTTACCGGACTGGTGTCTGAGGTGAGATTTGGAGTGTCATGGAGTCTAACTGTCAAACAATGGAGCAACAGACATTGGGGCCTCATCGTAGATATCTGTCTGGGAGAAATCTGTCTGAGCACAAAGATCAGCTTCACAATTTGGCCCTGTGACATGGCCATTGCTCAGAACTATGATGACTGGGCCCAGGCTCACACAGGTTTCAGCAAAGGCTGCTTCCACAAGAAAGGGGCAAACAAATTGGAAGATTGTCATAAACATACAGCTAAGGGTACCATAAAATCCCTCTTTACCCTTTAAAGGGTTAATTCCTCCTTTACCTGTAAAGGGTTAAGAAGCTCAGGTACCTGGCTGGCACCTGACAAAAAGGACCGCTAAGGGGACAAGATATATTCAAACTGGGGGTGGGAGAGGCTTTTGTCTGTCTGTTCCATGGAACTTTGGCCAGAGCAAGATCAAAGAAGCAAGCCATCCAACTTCTATAGAGTTAGTAAGTATTTAGCAAGGAAATGTGTTTGATTTACTTTTATTTTGGCTTGTGATTTCCTTTGTAGGAGGAGGGAAGGTTATGCCTGGTTTTGTAACTTGAAGGTTTTGCCTAGAGGGGAGATCATAGAATCATAGAATCATAGAATATCAGGGTTGGAAGGGACCTCAGGAGGTATCTAGTCCAACCCCCTGCGCAAAGAAACTGGGAGTTGCTTGAGTCTGGATGGACCAGACCAATGCATTTGTTAAGTTAAAGTAAACAGCAATGCAGGCACCTGTGCTGATCACCCGGATCCCAGAAAGCCATATAATCTAGAGGGATTTGTGAATACAACTCCACATACAGCAGTAGCTTCTTAAAAAAGACATGAAAAAAACAGACTACTGGCATATGCTTCTAGGAAAATGACTCCGCTTGTGAGAAATACTTATTAGCCACCTGCTAGGCAATCAAACATTTTGCATTTCATTAGCCTAAATCCAACATTTTTGCATTCTATGCATACACCCTTCCAATTTTTCCTTTCTAACTGAGCCATAGATGAATAAGTGTCTAAAGCACACCTGGCACACTGGACCTTGTTATTGCAGGACAAAAATAACAGTGATCCCAGTGCGGATTCAATCTCCATTGCCACATGCTCTGTTATATTCTGGAAACCCTCATGTGTGTCCAGATATAAATCAAGAGAAACCATTAAATCAATTGTTCACATTAATGCCATCTCATCTAAAAATCACAGAACGTATTGCTCTTATGTTGATGAATCTAACTATCATGATCAAGGAAAATTATATGCAGAGTTTGGAATTTATGGTTATGATGGGTTGGATCACAGAAACCGCTTTGGGAACTGCCAGCTGATGTGTTGAGACTACCTCTGAGCCCATTTTCCCTGCCAGCTTAGGACTTCAGTACCTTGCCTTGCTTGAGCCAGACTGCTTGTCTGCTGCTAACACAGATCCAAGTTTCACTCAGATAGACAGCTCCCAATGGGGTCCAAACCCCAAATAAATCTGTTTTATCTGGTATAAAGTCTATACAGGGTAAATTCATAAGCTATTTGCCCTCTATAACACTGATAGAGAGATATGCACAGCTGTGTTTTGCTATGCAGCATCACAGCTACAAGATGGAGTTTGGAGTCACATGGACAAGTCACGTGTCCATGCATGACTCAGTTCTTTACAGGCCTATGCCATGGTTCACTTTAGCCCATTCCCAGGAAAGCTCAGATGTGGATCGGTGTCTATCAAAGTCCATTGTCAGCTTAAGTGTTTCTTGTCTGGGCACTTGCTGAGAATGGTCTTTTCTCAAGAAGCTGACCAAATCCTTCACTGAGGCTACTTAAAATCAAACCAGGACCTAGCCAATATTCATAGCTTTGAATACAAAAATGATACATGCATACAAATAGGATGAATGTATTCAGTAGCTCAAAACCTTTGCCGAGATATGTTACATGGCATATCTAGCGTAATTCTATAAAGTGTTATGGGATGCAATGTCACAATGTTATCCCTCCAAAATCAAATATCCATTCTACCAATGCCCTCACTAATGTAAAACCAAGAAAAATGGGCATGGTTTTATGTGGGAAATATCACACTCATGTATTCCACATTCTGCTCAATATCTGAAACTTTCTACAGCAACATGTGTATTGGAACAGTGCCAAAAACTGTCTACTACTACAAAGTGTCAGAGGGGTAGCCGTGTTAGTCTGAATCTGTAAAAGCAGAAAAGAGTCCATGAGCTGCATCCGATGAAGTGGGTGTTAACCCATGAAAGCTCATCCTCCAATACGTCTTTTAGTCTATAGGGTGCCACTGGACTCTTTGCTGCTTTTATTACTACAAAGAGCCATCCTTTGATATTTTTTTCAGATTCAGCTTGGGTATGTAATTCACTGACTAAATGCTTTTACTAGTATGGGATGCTTATGGATTTACATCCTCAGATGGAGCTCCACTTAAATATGCATCACTTTTAGAGAATATTGGCAAACTGCCTGTGAAGTATCCACTCCAGAACAGCGACCCATAATTCAGAAGATGCAAGATTGTAGTAAAATAGGGCCATATGCTCAGGAAAATCATCAAGTTGATTTATTAGCCAAAAAAAAAAAAATCCTCTAGTAGGATTCTATGGAAGAAACCCAGGCAAATAGATCCCAAGGAAAATTCAAATTTGACCCTGACAGGAGCAACAAGAGAGCAATTTAGCACAGGGGAACCAGATCTAAAAGCATTGCAGGCAAAGGATCAGGAAATAGTGAAAATAATCAAATCTTTGTCAAAAGCAAAAAAGGAACCAAAAGCTTGAAGTTGGTTATCACAAAATTCACCATTTCAAAAGTACAAATCAAAGTTGTATATAAACAAGGGGATGTTGATGTACCTTGGAGAACATTTTCCAGTGTGAGTAGTCCCATCCAAGTTATGCAGGAAAATGATTTACCTAGTACACAACACACTGTTAAGCAGGAGCGGCGCCAGGGTTTTTGGTGCCCTAGGCAGGTGTGCTTCCACGCTCCTGGTCTTCGGGGCACTTCAGCAGCAGGTCCCAGAGCAAGTGAAGGACCCGCTGCAGAATTGCCATTGAAAACCCGGAGAATGAAAAGACCACCCCACTGCCGAATTGCCGCCAAGAGCTGCAAAATTCTGCCCTCCTAAATCCTGGTGCCCTAGATGACCGCCTAGGTCGCCTAAATGGAAGCGCTGGCCTTGCTGTTAGGAGAACATCAAGGGGTAAATAAAACCATGCAGTGCTCTACCTCCGTGACTTGGTGGCCATGCATTTAAGCAAATGTGCAACAGTATTGTAAAAATGGTTTGGTTTGTGCACAAAACAACCCTATCCCCACAAAAAATTGCACTCTTAAGATCTCAAATGCATGAATGCTCGTGGCAAGCTTTACAAATTGATTTTGTGGGACCTTTCCCAAAAACTCAAAAAAGAAACCAATACCTTTTGGTCATTATTAATCTGTTCTCTAAATGGATAAAAGCATTCTCTTTAAAAACAAGCACTGCTTTGGCTACAGCAAAACTCTTAATTTATCAAGTCTTTTTTTTGCTGGGAACTCTCCGGTAGGGTAAAGTCAGACAAAGGAACACATTTCATGGAACAAGTGTCCCAAAAATGCTTACAATTGTAGTTGAACAAAAATTGTATATTCCATACAGATGTCAATCATCAGAAATAGTAAAGTGAAAAAATTGCACCATCAAACTCATGCTGCGAAAACTAATAGATGTCAGTTATGTAAATTGAAAAAAAAAACCTCTTCCTTACTGTAGGAATCTAGAGGGGGGAGGATGTAAAACATATATTCCAGGGGAAGTTCACTCTTTGCCAATCAGTAATTAAACTCCATATGGATCATGGGAAAACAGAATCAAATGTCAAAGCTCAATAAGAATTTAAGCAATACTCATACATTCTAAAGCATAAGAATAAGGAAAAATGTAAAGCCAGTATCCAAATTAAGGTTTTGGATAATGTCAAAGTTATACATACACATTTTAAAGTAGAGCTAAAGGCAATGATAGTGGGGGGGGGAACCCACGATTCATAGAACTCAGTGCAATGTCCAGTATTACAGAAAGGCCCTCCTAGTGATCTCACTGCCACACCTAGGCCAAGGGTACTAGTCAAAGAAGTACAATTCATGAATAAACTTGTTTTATCTCTCTTCTTTACCAGCGTGTTTTGAGTAACGTGTCTGGGGAAAATCTCAGCTCTGTGTTCAAAGGCTGTTGCATATCTTTCCCAGTGTACAGACACTTGTGCAGTGCAAGGCAATATAATTCTGGGTTTATACGCCAGCAAGGGTACACGGCAGGGGAGCTGGGAAATTGACTGTTGTCTTCTGCCTGTGTACGGGTGGCTTAGGGAGAGCACTCAGGTATCTTAGTTCAGTGTGTAGCAACACCTACTGTTGTGTTGGGTGATCACAGGGTCTGGAGAGGCCGGCTTATCACCGACAAAGCAGAGTCAGATTGGGCAACTCAGCTTCCTGGGTTCATCAGTAATCTCCATTGAGTCCAGAGAGATTACAAATGACCCCAGGAAGCTGAGTAGCACATACTGCCTCCTCAGACACACTGGAACCTACATGGCACATAATTGTGACTTTGCACCCCATAATGCTTTATAGAAATATGCTTAAGAATGTATATATGGAATAACTGGGATATGTTTTATGCTACATATGCCATGTAAGATATCTCTGTACAGGTTATGATCCACTTAATATATTCATCCTATATGTATGCACGTATCATTGTTGTATTCAAAGTTATGAATGTAGGCTGTGTACATGCTTGATTTTAAATAGCCTTAGTAAGGCATTTGGTTAGTTTCTTTAGAAAGGAATTTGCAAGTCAAGTGGCTCATCAAGAAACACTTAACAGACAATGGATCTTGGAGGCTCCAATCCACATAAGAAGTCTACCTGAGGACATTCAAGGTAGCATGTGAACAATGGCTACTACCTGTAAGTTCTGAGTCATGCATGAACATGTGACTTGCCCATGTGACTCCAAAACTCCATCTTGTAGCTAGGATTCTACACAAGGGGGAGGGAGGGGTTTCCACCCACAAGAGAAAGTCTATTTAAACCCCTGGAAGTCCACTCCATTTGGTCTTAGCCCCCAAAGGTTACCTGAAAGAGGCTGGAACAAAGGACAGTAACCACGGGAGTGTGAGTGATTGCTGGACCCAGACTAGAAGGAGGCTAGTCTGTAAAAGAAGTTTACTGAAACATCTCTGAGGGTGAGACATCATCTGTAATCACTGTCTTACTGTATTAAGCATAGACTTACGTGTTTTATTTTATTTTGCTTGGTAATTCACTTTGTTCTGTCTGTCACTACTTGGAACCCCTTAAATCCTATTTTTTGAATTTAATAAAATCACTTTTACTTATTAATTAACCCGAGTATGTGTTAATATCTGGGGGAGGAAGACAAATAGCTGTGCATATCTCTCTGTCAGTGTTATAGAGGGCAAAAAAAATATGAGTTTACACTCCATAAGCTTTATATTGGGTAAAATGGTTTTATCTGGGCTTTGGACTCCATTGGTAGTTGGTCATCTGAGTGTTAGAGACAGGAACACTTCTTAAGCTCTTTTCAGGTAAGCCTGTAGCTGTTGGGGGACGTGGTACTGACCTGGGTCTGGGTTTGCAGCAGGCTAGCGTGTTTGGCTCATACCAGGCAGGGCTCTGAAGTCCCAAGCTGCCAGGGGAAAAAGCCTGTTCTGGCATTTTATATCCACCACCTATGGTCCCCAATATTCAGTTAGCTCTTCTTTTGACTGCCTCTGCACATTGAGCAGAGGTTTTCAGAGAACTATCCACAATGACTCTAAGATCTCTTTCTTGAGTGGTAACAGCTAATTTGGAACCATCATTTTGTATGTATAGTTGGAATTATAGTTTTTCAATATACATTACTTTGCGTTTGTCAACAAAAAAATTGCGTTCCCCCAGTCATCAAGTTTTCTGAGATCCCTTTGTAACACATCACAGTCTACTTTGGAGTTAAGTATGTTGAATAATTTGTCTCGTCTGCAAATTTTGCCACCTCATTGTTTACCCTCTTTGCCTGATCATTTATGAATATGTGGAACCGCAGTGGTACCAGTACAGATCCCTGAGGGACATCATTAGTTACCTCTCTTCTGAAAACTGACCATTTACTCCTACTCTTTGTTTCCTCTTTTTTAACCAGTTACTGAGCCAGGAGAGAACCTTCCTTCTTACCCTATGACTGCTTACATTTCTAAAGAGCCTTTGTTGTGGCAGAACTCTTGGGTGAATATCAACTAAGCTACCTGAATGTTTTATTCCTAAATCACTCAAGGATAAACAGGAGACAACAGCCAATTTCCCAGTTTCCCAGGCTGCACCTTTGGTGGAGTATAAACCCAGATTTATACCATCTTGTACTGCACATAGATCTGTACCATGCAAAATCATGAATATAGGTCACTTTCTACTCAATGTGTGATAGATGGGCAATGATCTTTGTTTGCAGAACTGAGATTATGGATCCCCAAGAGAAACTGGAGGCTTTTCATCTGCCTCTCCCTCATAATATAATGAAGGTGGCACTGACGGAGTCTATGGCTGCACTCTGGGTATAGAAAGATCAATACCTCCTGCCCAGTCTATGGCTGGGGTATTGTGCCCATCAGCTACTCTAACCAGCCTTCCCATTTCTGTGCAGCCCCCTCCACCCTGTACAAAGCCTCTTCACCAGATACTGCGAGCAGTGACTACTATGACAGGTCCTGGTAGGACTTCTCTGATGAACCTGTGCTAGCTGGGAGCTGGAGGGGGTCCTAGAGCAGTTGTGGAAGCACAAGGATTGGGGTGCCCAGCTACCAGTGGTCACTGAAATCTGTTATAACTTCAGGTCCCCCTGGATCCTGGGGCCTCCTGTTATGCCTCAGGGACAATTGCAGAACTCAGGAGGTCATCAGGTCCAGACTCTTGTGATCATGAAAGATCAAAGTATTTTCTAAACCATTCCTGACAGGTGTCTGTAACCTGCTCTTAAAAATTACAATGATGGAGTTTCTATAACCCCCTGGGAATTTATTCCAGCACTTAGCCACCCTAAAAGAGAAGAATTTTATATCCTACTGGAATGATTCAAGGAAATTTCCAAGTATGCAGCATTGTAGAGTCTTCCTTGTCCTCTGAAAAAAATCTGATCCTCTATTATTCATTATTAAAATTATTATTATTACAAGTATTTCTTTCAGATGGATAACAGCTGTGACAGCATCATCATTACTACTCAGCTGGCCCTGAGGTAGCTTTGTGACTAATCAGAGCCATACAAATAGTGACAACAAGCCCGGATTCTAGGAATAGAGCCTGCAGCAGGGCTGGTCCAGCAGTCCCCTTGGGTAGCATCACCCCACATTCCCTGTGATTTTGCCGCCTGCAGTTTGCAATTGACAGTGACGGGGGTTAATGTTGGTTCACACAAAACCAAGCAGCTGAGGTTCCCTGATGGCCAAGTGGCCCCCAAAGGAATGTGCAGACATGCTTCATAAAGGCAGCTTCCTTCCTATCTGAACAGATACTGCCTGTGCTACCTCTCCAATGACACCTTGTCCTTTAGAGTGAAGACTTCTGGTGTCAGTGGCTCCCCTTCTAGCAGGAACTGGGTATGTTGGCAAGTTTCACTATCTTAAAAATGCAAAGTGAAGGGAACAGGCGGTGCAGCATCGGAGGACTCAGCTGGGCTGTCAGGGTGACTCATTGAAGGGCTAGTGGGCTGGTAACACTGGGAAGCTTGGGAACCGCTCCACTACACCTGCCCATGCTCCTCAGGGGGTTATTGAAGCTGCACACAAATCTGACATCCCAAGCCAGCATGGAGTGTTAAAAAACTGCAATATCCCAAATGAGGTTTTCTATGTGAGTCTCATTTCTGGAGGTGCAGTGTGCTCTGGGCCCAATCCTGCCAGGGGCTGAGTGAAAGGAGACCCCATAGAATATCAGTTAGTAGTTCAAAAATTGCCACAGGTTTATTTACTCCTGGAAATTTAATCAGCAAATGCATTTTCAAAGATTTTATTATTTGGGTTTGTTTTGAAGGCAGCAATTCAGAGCTGCGCTGCTCTATGATAACAGGTCAGATAGGGGATATTTCTGTTCCCTGACTGGCTGAGGGCTATAGCATCTCTGCTCTGTAGATACCACTAAAAGTTACAGGACTAACTGCATCTCCCACCCGTCCCTAGTATCTGAGTGCAAGACGTCAGGGAAAGTAACCTTCCCTCTCATGGGGTAGAATCTCACAGTCCTCCCACCCTCAGACTGAGTCCTGCAGTTCTTCTCTTTGGGAACCTGTGACTAGTGGTGAGATGAGTGACCAGTCAGCCTTCTTAAACCAAACTACTCTTTAATCTGAACAGTAGAAATAAAACGTAACATGGGAGAACTGAAGGGTTTTCAAACAACAGTCTGTACACATCTCTAACCCCAAGCCCTCCCACTCTGACAGGGACCCAGGCAGGGCAAGGCCTTCAGACATCCCCAGAGGTGTCTGTGCCTGTCAGTGTGAAGAGCTTCTCACAGCAGCTGACCCACCTCTGGACAGACTCCCAGCTCTGGCAAATCAAGCTGTGTGATGTGGCTGGAGCCCAGAAATAGGCTCTTCCCAGCTTGTAGATCCAGTGTGTTCTCTCAACCTCCCTGGGGTGGTTACCGAGCGATGGCTTTTCCTGAGCTGTTGCTTCCCTTCCTGCTTGTTTCCCAGCAACCTGCTATTGAACTAAGAAGAGCCACAATGGTTGCAGCCAATATAGCCATAACGTCAGCAGCCCAATAGTTAACCCAATGTAGCTCTACAGCAAACAGCCCAACAAGTGGGTTTAACATACATATTCCTTATGGTAGCTCAGCTACATGTTTCACAGTATGACATTCCCGGATGCTATGGATTTTATGAATACAGGACATAGACAAAGAGAGAGAGAAAAAAAAACAGAGAGAGAGAGAGAGAGAGAGAGAGAGAGAGAAGTGCAATAGATGACTTTCCTGTGTGAAATGACGTTCTATTTCCATGAATACTCCTGCATTTGACTTTGAAATCCACTTCCTGCAAACCCTCATCATGCCTGAATAACAGGTGCTGGGTTTACTACACACAAGAGAGTGAGAGCTCAGGGAATGAATATTTTCCATACTGATCCCAGTGGCTTTTATCACTCCGGTTACAGGCTGCAGACTGACAGCACAGAATCTGAGGAGAAGCAGTCAGCTATTAACACAGAGACAGAGGAGCTACTAGACTTTTCTTTGCTGACTAGCGACTGATTGAGGGCTGAGACACTGCAATCTGTTCAGGTTCTGAAGAAATCCAGATGATAGATACTACATTTAAAATCATACAATCACAGAATCATAGGGTTGGAAGAGACCTCAGGATGTCATCCATTCCAATCCCTTGCTCAAACCAGGACCAACACCAACTAAATCATCTCAGCCAGGGCTTTGTCAAGATAGGCTTTAAAAACCTCTAAGGATGGATATTCCACCACCTCCCTAGGTAATGTATTCCAATGCTTCACCACTCTACTAGTGTAATAGTGTTTCCTAATATCCAGCCTAGACCTCCCTCACTGCAACTTGAGACCATTGCTCCTTGTTCTGTCATCTGCCACCACTGAGAACAGCCAAGCTCCATCCTCTTTGGAATCCTTCCCTTCAGTTAGTTCAAGGCTGCTACTCAATCCTATCTCTCTCTTCTCTTCTGCAAACTAAATAACCCCAGTTCCCTCAGCCACTCCTTGTAAGTCATGTGCCCCAGCCCTCTAATCATTTTTGTGTACCTCTGTCACTTCTCTATCCTGAGAAATCATCTCTGAAAGAAGATCAGAGGAGAAAGAATGGCTTCACGTGTGTACTAAAGAACAGATGTGTAAATGTCATGCCAACAGTTTTCATTGTAATACAAATATTACAAATAAAAAATTAATGACATGCCTGTATATCAAAATCCAGCAACAAAGTTGTTGAAATCTACAGGAAGGAAAAGTAGTAAGTTTGCTAATTCATGGTTTTAGCATTAGAAAGTATTTCAGAAGTACTTCAGATACTGTTTGCAATGGTTTGTGTTATTAACTCTTTGTTCAGTGAACAGTTGTATGATATTGTCTCCTGGTAACCAACCAAAACTAGTTTCTAACACTTATATTCAGGGTTGTGCACTCAATCACTCTGCAATACAGGTGCAACACTTTTAAAGAAGTCCTAAGAGAATAGAACTGCCGGTCAGTGTTTCAGCAAAGAAGCAAAGAGTAAAGCTAAGGTGCAGGAAAGGGGAGTGTAGTAAGGATTGTATGTTATTTACATCTTTCATCTCATACATGAGCATGGCTGAAGTAACTTGCACCCTCAGCTGGATATCAGAGTAAACCTAGTGTTTGCTCTATTCACTCATTTGTGACGCCAACCCCTCCCCTGCCAATCTGCCTATGTTAGCTTGTGACTTGCCAAATATCTACAGAACCTTGCATGGGGAAAGGATGCAGATCCTCTGAGGATAAAATGAAGCCTGTAGGATGATCAGATTCTCTGGAGTCCATCAACATTGGTCAGACAAAGCACTTCAGCTTCTCTTGGAGCGATTCCTCTAGGTCAGAGTGTATAACTGGGAGTATTTGGTAGAAAAATTTAATCGGGTGCGGTTATGGTCGAATCTACACATGTAAATCTATAATGATGCAGTTGAAGTCATTACTACTGAACTAAGAAACTGGCCCTAAAAATTTATCTTTCTACTGCAAAGACACAGTGGCTTAATATAGAACCTGAGGCATGGAGAAAATAATATAGTTGTGTATATAAAAATTAGACAAGGAAACCATGGGTAGTGGTGAACCCCTATCGGTGGCAGGCAAACCCCATTCCCATCCCTTCCACATGAGGCCCCACCCCTTCCATGGAGCCAAGGCAGCCCCCTAATGCAGCAACAGGCCATGTCCCAGACTAGTGCCCCCAGCTGCGAAGCACCCCAACTTCCCCAGCCTCCCCCCCACAGTGTGCAGTGCAGCCCCAGGCTTTCCAGCCCTGAAGCATGGGGGCTGGGCAGCCATGTAGACCCAGCCTACAGCTAAAGTACCAGACCAAGAGCAACCTGCCTTCCCTTGCCTACTTACCCTCCGCCCATGAAGGAAACACATTAACAAACAGCTTCAGTGTAGGATACATAATAACACTGACCGTTTTCACTTTGCACTTGCCATGTATATACACGTCATGGTGCAATGGGCCATACTCCAAAATGGAGGGCAAGAAAGGGCATCAGTGGAAAGACCTAATATGCCTAATTTGGAAATTATTTTGGCAACTAATCTTTGATTACCTGCAGGTAACTATGCCTAGTGGTCTGTGATGGGATATTAGATGGGGAGCGATCTGAGTTACTACAGAGAATTATTTCCTGGGTATTGGCTGGTGAGTCTTGCCCATATGCTCAGGTTTTAACTAATCGCCATGTTTGGAGTCGGGAAGGAATTTTCCTCCAGGGCAGATTGGCAGAGGCCGTGGACGTTTTTAGCCTTCCTCTGCAGCATGGGGCATGGGTCACTTGCTGGAGGATTCTCTGCAGCTTGAGGTCTTCACACCGCGATTTGAGGACTTCAGTAACTCAGACATAGGAGGTCAGACTAGATGATCATAATGGTCCCTTCTGACCTTAAAGTCTATGAGTCTATTAGTCTATGAGTCACAACTGTAAAATCACACAGTGCTCAAGTAGGCTGTGGAACTCCCAACCACAAGATATTGTTAGGCAAAAATATTCTCCCCCCCCCACAAGAATCAGGCAAGCACAGACAATATTGAAGGAGGTTTGTTCATAGTACCGGGAAGACTCAAAAGCAGCTTCAAAAATATGGTACCATAGAGGCCAGTTATATACATTTTCTTATTGATTCATTTGCATTTATTTGTACATACAGAGACAAACATTACAAATCAAGAGAGAACCCTGAACAGAGATAAAAATAGGAACAGTACGCCCATAAAGAGGTTATCCTAATTGCATCAAAAGTTTATGACTACCTTATGGGAGAAGGAGGCGGGATGGGTGGGTAGGGATGAGTGCTTACAGATATCCGGTGAGCTATGAAGGGAGAGTTTGTTCTGTTCTAGGAGCTGAGTTACTAGGCAGGCATTGACCATATAAGCTTATCAATTGTTTACAATTGTCAATGTCCTTGCTACTAAATTCTACTAAAGCATTCTTGCTTGTTCTGTGTTTTGTATCTTAGTTGTAGGCTAAATTTTGACTTTTGCTTATAAATATCAATAGGCCCAAGAGCTTAACAGGTTTCAAACAGGGACTGCATCTTTATATAAGTAAGCAGAAAATCCAATTACACTAGTGAAGACTTAATAAAAAAGCTCTCAGAAGGGCTCTATACCTTCCTAATTTATACTACAATATACGTCTAATTAGTGGGCCTCGGGGAGAAACTTTCCTTGGGAGCAGGTTATCTCATAGCTGCCTATTTCAGGGATTCTTTCACCTTCTTCTGAACTATCTGCTACTGTGCATTTGATTCGAGGCCAGATGGACTACAGGTCTGATCTAGTCTGGCAATGCCTATGTTCCTATCGATGGTGTAAATCCAAGACCATGCTTTAGCTTATCTACCTTAAGCTCCTGGGAGTCTCTAGGCTTGCACTGAGGTCAGAAAGATGTCTCGTTAAATATCATCTAGTCTCATGGGATTTTTTTTCTTTCAGGAAGGATATTTCAAAACTCCTTAGACCTGTTCAGGACATTATGTTAGCTGTCAATGACACTGAATTCAGCTCTGCAGTGTTCCTTCTCACCGGGATACCTGGGCAGGAAGACGTCCATCTCTGGATCTCTGTCACCTTCTGCTTAATATATGTTATTTCAATAGTAGGAAACTCAGTCATTTTGTTCATTGTAAAAACAGATCCAAGCCTCCATGAGCCCATGTACATTTTTCTTTCCATGTTGGCCATCACAGACCTTGCCTTGTCGATAGCCACCATGCCTACAACACTGGGTATATTTTTGTTTAACTCTAGGGAGATCAGTCTGGATGCTTGTTTTGCCCAGCTATTCTTCATTCACTCACTTTCATTCATTGAATCATCAGTACTCCTGTTGATGGCCTTTGATCGCTTTGTTGCTATCTGTAACCCACTGAGATATGCTTCTATCTTAACCCTGCCAAGACTTCGAAAGATGGGACTGGTGTTTGGGCTAAGAGGGGTGTCTTTAATATTCCCACTCCCCTTTCTCCTTAAACGGTTCCAATATTGTCGAGCCAATGTCCTCTCCCATTGCTACTGCCTGCACCAGGACGTTATTAAGATGGCTTGTTCAGATATCATAGTTAACTACATCTATGGCTTCTTTCTTACAGTTACAGTGGTGGGGTTGGATTCACTGTTCATCTTCCTTTCGTACGTTATGATCCTCAAAACAGTGCTGAAAGTCATGTCCCATGCGGAGTGCCTTAAGGCCCTGAACACATGTGTCTCCCACCTCTGTGCTGTCCTCCTCTTCTACACACCACGGATTGGCTTGAGTGTGATACACAGATTTGGGAAGGGCTCTCCTCCATTGCTCAGCCTTCTCCTGGGATACTTCTGTTTGTTTGTCCCATCACTTATGAACCCAATTGTGTACAGCATGAAAAACAAACACCTTCATGCGAGGATAATCAGAGTATTCTTCAAATGAAGGGTCAGTCCATCACTTGGCTCCAGGGCCAGTGACATGAGAGATGAAAAACACAGGCCACGAGCACCTATTCTATTCAGGACCTTACACCTGAGGTGACACAATCTAGTGAACTCCACTCTATAAAGAGAGGTTCAGACATGGTATAAGACCTGGAAGAATGGGAGAGGGGCTGGTGAGGGAGCCTAACACAGTGGGGGAAGGAGACCAAGGCAGGTAGCAGCTTTTACAATATGTCTGTGTTCATGGAGAGCCAGTGGACCAGTGTGATGTTTGCTTATAAAGAGCTGTATTGGTGCCTGCTCTGACCTCAGATTTCCTCTTGACAGAGTCAATAAAGAGAAAGAATGTGGATGTTGTTTCCCATTATACCTGACTTTTCACTGTTCCATCTCCAGTTAAACATCTATGAACCAGGGGAAAAACTGTAGAGCTGTTCTGCAGTTCCAGTCCTCACCCTTCCTGAGCACTCTGGATACTGCATGATCCAGACTGCACCAGTTGTGGACAGGAGCTATTTAAGTGACACGGTCACCCCCCTTTCCCTGTGCCCTCAGCCAGGTGCATGTGACTGAGTCGTGTCAGATACATGATTAAAGCAAGAGCCCCAGGTGCAGTCATTTAGGTAGTTCCTCTCTCATTGATGACTGTGCAATGTGCACCTGATGAGTCCACTCCCATCGGAGTGTAATGCCACCGAGGCAGAGCAGTGCTACATGTGTTATTAGGAAATGGGGAAACTTTTGTGAATGATGGAGCCTATACAGGAAAGATGGGCTCCACCTAAGCCAAAATGGAACCAGATTGCTGGTGCTTCACATTAAGTAACTTGTAGAGCAGTTTTTAAACTAATGGCTGGAAGAAAGCTGACAGGTGCTGAGGAGCATGTCGTTTAGACAATGACATCTGTTAGGGAGGATTGATTAATGGAGATTCTCTAGGTCCTGGTAAGGAGGAGAGGATGGAAGATGATAAAATACAGGTAGGATCTGTTGAGAAATAGTCAAATGAAAAAAAAAGTCCCATGCAATTACATCATGTAATGTAGAAAACTAAATAATTAGATGGGTGAACTAGAGTGCCTCATATTAAATGAAGTTATTGATATAATAGCCATCACAGAAACTTGGTGGAATAAGGATGATCAATGAGACACCGTAATACCAGGGTACAAAATCTATTGAAAGAAGAGAACAGGTCATGCTGGTGGGGGAGTGGCACTATATGTGAAAGGAAGTGTACAATCAAATGTAACAATATCGTAAATGAACCAAACTGTACAATAGAGTCTCTATGGGTGGACATTGTGTGTGCTAATAATAAGAATATAGCAGTAGGGATATATTAATGACCACGTACTCAGGTTGGTGATAGTGACTGTAAAATGCTCAGGGAGATAAAAGAGGCTATTAAAAAAATCAATAATAATAATGGGGAATTTCTACTGTCCCCATATCGACTCGGTACATGTAATTTCAGGATAGGATGCAGAGACAGTTTCTTGACACCGTAAAGGACTGCTTCTTGGAGCAGCTAGTCCTGGAACCCACAAGATGTTGTGAAGGCCAAATCTATAACAGGGTCCAAAAAAGAACTAGATAAATTCATGGAGGATAGGTCCCTCAATGGCTATTAGCCAGGATGGACAGGGATGGTATTCTTAGCCTTTGTTTGTCAGAAGCTGGGCATGAGCGACAGGGGATGGATCACTTGATGATTCCCTGTTCTGTTCATTCCCTCTGGGGAACCTGGCACTGGTCACTATTTGAAGGCAGGATACTGGGCTAGATGGACCTTTGGTCTGACCCAGTATGGTGTTTGTAGAGGTGGATAATAGCCCTGCCCTGCCTCACAGAGGTAGTGAGAAGATAAATACATTCCAAAAGTTATGTTCGAATGAGGAGTCCTGGTAAGAGACTCAGGGCCAGATTCCCTCTTTATCCCCTCTGTTTGTGCTGCCCTAGCAATGCAAAGGGGCAGAAATGGGACTCAGCTTGCACACAGAAGCACAGCTAGCTCCTAGCCCAGCCCAGCCCGTTCACTGTAAAATGACCACCTTTTCAAAGGGAAAAAGCGGGACACAAGCAGAAGCCCCATTCCGTCTGTGACCTCCAACTATGCTCCTCTTCTTATTTGAGTCCCCCTCTCAGCCCCATCCCATCCCATCCCCCAATACCCCACTCCTGCTCCTTTTCTTTACCTGAGACTCCAACCTCTCTTCAGGAGAGAAGCCAGAACTGGGCCATGGTAAGGGCTGCTCAGGGATCCAGAGCCACTGCTAGGAACCCCATGGTTATTTTTTAACAACTTTTCCTAACACTTTTTTTCTGATGGTTAATAAACCTGTTTGTTTTAGGAAGGCTGGGGTGACTGTATAGTGCTTGTCACAAGCACCAGAAGGGAAGAAACAGAGGAATGCTGCCAGACATGCATGGTGAGAAGCATTTAGCATAGATGGGTTATTGTTCCCAGTTCAAAGAGTGGAACAATTCTGAGATTCCTCCAGAGACAGGAGGGTAAAGGGACCATATATCCTTGTTTTTCTGTGACAATCAGAATTCTTCTTGATGAGCATCTGTCCTTGAATTCCTTCCAATAATAACAATAGCAACTTATTCAAATTGCAGCCAAGACAATGATTCTTAGAAGCATAAAATTAAAAGCCGGAAGGAGTGAATAGTTTATCTAATCCAGAGATTTTCAAACAGGGAGTGTCAGAACCCCCTTGGGAGGTGCAGAATGTATTCGTAGAGGGGGGGATGTAACAAGCTTTAGGGAAAATGACCTTCCTGTGCACATCAGGTGTGATGATGATTTTTTAAATAGGCTCCAGAGGTGATACTGGCAATACAGGCCTAACTTCAGCACCAAGCAAATTGGATCAAACTCTAGTAAAGAGCAGAATTATCAGCCACATAGATGAACATGATTTGTTGGGGTAGAATCGACACAGCTTTTCAAAAGGAAATCATGCCTCAACATTCTATTACAATACTTTGAGGGGGGAACAAACATGTGGTCAAAGGTGATCCATGGCATATAATGTACGTGGATTTCAGAAAGCCTTTGACAAGTTCCATCACCAAAGGCTCTTAAGAAAAGTAAGCAGTCATGGGGTAAGAAGGAAAGCTCTGTCCTGGATCAGTAACTGGTTAAAAGATCGGAAACAAAGGGTAGGACTAAATGGTCAATTTTCTGAAGGGAGAGAGGTAAATAGTGGTGTCCCCCAGGGGTCAGTAGTGGCAACAGTTCTATTCAACATACTCATAAATGATCTGGAAAACGACTTGTACAGTGAGGTCGCAAAATCTGCAGATGATGCAAAATTACTCAAGATAGTGAAGTCCAAAGCAGACTGCAAAGAGTTACAAAGGGATCTCACAAAACTTTGCAACTGGGCAAAAAAATGTCAGATGAAATTCAGTGTTTGTGATAAATGAAGTGTGTGTGCGTGTATGGGGGGGAACACCCTTTTATGGCCACCCAGCCAGTCAGTTAGCTATAGAAATCCTTCTTAGTAGTGGTATTCTACTTGCCTTACCTGTAACGGGTTAAGAAGTCTCACTGAAATGCTTAGGTAAGAGGAAGTGAGTTGACACCTGACCAAAAGAGCCAATGGGAACACTAGAAACTTTTAAAATTGGGGGAAAAAAAAACAAAACAAACCTTCTTCTATGTGTCTGTGTGGTTGTTCTCCGGGCTGGAGAGACAGAGCAGCAGATATGCTGTAAGAATCTTGGGTCAGGTATAAAAATTCATCATTTATCCCTAGAATTGCTCATTTGGAACTACAGATATATATATATATAGGACAGAAAATGTTTAGCTCGACACAATGAATTTTACCTCTTAATTTTGGGCTTGTGGTTTCCTCTGTGCTAACATAGGTACCTTTGTTTTCTTTTGTAACCCTTAAACTGGACCCCAGGAAACCCATTCTTGGTGTTCAATCCCTGTCAGTTGCTCCTTTAATATCTAGCAACAGCCTGATTATTCAGATGTGCTTTCTTTCTTTTTTTTAAATGAAATTTAACTTTTTTAAGAACATGATTGGATTCCTGTGTCTTAGGAGGTTAAGAGGTCTGTGCATGTGTTTTTCAGTTAGCTACTCAAAGGAAGAAAGGGTTCCAGGTTCAGCTGGTGGAAACAGCTGATTTCTTTTTCTTTTCCTTTTCTCGGCTCTTCCCCAGAGGGGAGGTGAAAGAGCTTGAGGGTGCCCCACAGGAAGGAATTCCTACGTGCGTCTACCTGGGCCCTCAAAGGGGTTCTGCACTTGGGTGGTGGGAAGCCAGGGGCCTATGTAACCTTGGGAATTTAATACAAGCCTGAAGTGGCCAGTATTATTCTTCAGAGTCCTTGTGGGCCCCTACCTTCTGCACTCAAAGTGCCAGAGTGGGGAATCAGCTTTGACTGTGTTGATAAGTGCAAAGTAACGCACACTGGAAAACATCATCCCAACTAAACATACAAAATGATGGCTCTGCGTTAGCTGTTACCACTCAAGAGAGAGGTCTTGGAGTCATTGTGGATAGTTCTCTGACAGCTCCTGCTCAATGTGCCGCAGCAATCAAAAAATGAAGAGAATGTTCGGAACCATTAAGAAAGGCATAAATAAATAGACAGCAAATATATTGCATCTATATAAATCCATGATGTTCCCACACCTTAAATACTGTGTGCAGTTCTGGTTGCTCCATCTCAAAAAAGATTCATTTGAATTAGCAAAAGGACAGTAGAGGTATGGAACAGTGAGCAGAAGAGAGATTAAAATGATCAGGACTGTTCAGCTGGGAAAAGAGATGGCAAAGGGGGGATAGGATAGATGTCTACAAAATCAGGGGTAATGTGGTGGAAGTAAGCATGGAAGTGTTATCTACCCCTTCACAAGAGCCAAGGGTCACCCATGAATTTAATAGGCTGCAGATTTCAAGCAAACAAAAGAAAGCACTTTTCCACACAACGCACAGCCTGTGGAGCTCATTGCCATGAGGCGGTGCGAAGGCCAGAACTATAACTGATCCGAAAAGAATTAGGTACGTTCCTGGAGCTCCGTAAATAGAAATTAGCTGAGATAGTCAGGGGCTCTAGATGTCTCTAAACCTTGATCATGAAGTGCTCCCTCTGTTATACAGCTGCCATAGCCCCACCCTAGCAGATACCCAGGGGCTGCTCTGTTTGGGAGGCCGATGGGGGCTAGTGCTGCCACCTAGGGGCATGTCCTGTAACATGAGTGATAGAGGCCCGTGCTTGGAGCTAAAGCTGGGCTGAAAAAAGAGGTTTTCTCCCCCATGAAAAATATTGACCCAAACTAAAATGTTTCCCTTTTCATTGATTTTTGTGGGGGTGAGGATGAGATTTCATAGAAAGTAGCTAATTTTTCTCTGAGTGCTAAGTTGCCATGATGAGCCCCAGCTATAGCTGCCTGGATGCCAGTTATCCCATCTCTGTGCAGTCCCCTCCACACTGTACAACACCTGCTTCAGTCGATCTTGCAGGCAGCGGCTACTGTTAAAGGACCTAGTAGAAAATTTCTGATGAACCTGTGTTAGCAGGGAGCTGGAGAGGGTCCTAGAGCAGTTGTGGAGGCCCAGGATTGTGGTTGGGTGGTTCTAGCTACCAGTGGATCACTGAGATCTGTGCATAACTATGGAGATCCCTGGATCCTGGGTCCCCCTTTTCAGTCCTTGGGGAGAAGGGAAGGGAACCCCCCTCCTGGAATGATGAGAGGGAAATTCCCAGGTAGGAAGCCATGTGGAATCTCTCCTTCCAGGCCTGCACCTTGGGTTTGTAATGCAGGAAAGGGGGCTGCCAGGAAGAAATCGGGTCTTATATTATTATTATTATTAGTAGTAGTAGTAGTAGTATTCTATTTTATTTCAGCAAGATCACAGCGATGACAGCATCATTGTTACCACTCGGCCACCCACGAGGTAGCCCTGTGAATAATCAGAACCATACAAGCAGTGATGACAAGCCCGGCCTCCAAAAATAGAGCCTGTGGGAGAGTTTCCACTGCAGTCCAGTTGGGTAACATCTCCAGGCATCCCCTGTGATTTGGCCTCCTGCACTTTACCATTGGCCATGATGAGAGTCAAAGCAGGTGCACACTAAGCTAAGCAGCAGAGATTCCCTGATGGCTGAGTGGACACCAGGGAAATGTGCAGACATGCTTCATAAAGACACTTGCCTCCTATCTGAACAGATACTGCCTGCTGCCTGTGCAACATGGCAGCCGATTCCTTCTCCTTTTGGGTGAAGAACCCTGGTGTCAGCGGCTCCCTTTCTAGCAGGAATTGGGCACGCTGGCAGGTTTCACTATCTTTAAAATGTGAAGTGAAGGGGAATTGGCTGCAAGCTGTTTATATTTGCAGATCTTCTGAGCAGCGGCAGAGGACTCATCTGGGCTATCAGGGTGACTCAGGGATGCAGCTGGAGGGCAGGCAGCACTACATTGCTTGAGAGCCCCTCCCCTACATCTGCCCATGCTCCAGGCTGGGATAGTCAAGCTTACAGAGAAATCTGACACGCAAAGCAAACTCGGAGTGTTAAAACTCCAGAGCCCCAAGTCAGGATTTGTCTAGGAGTCACATTTCTAGAGGTGCCGTGTGCTCTGGCCCGATCCTGCCAGGGGCTGTGCAAAAGAAGACCTCACAGAATCTCAGAGGAGACCCCATGGAATTCAGAACCTGGTCCTAAAAATACTGCCAAGAAGCAGTGACATAATTCAGACTGTCAGGAGTGGAGAAAATATACAATGAGTCTATGAAACACGTTTATAAATAGTTTCAACTCAGGACAGAGAAATACAATGTCCATTTTCACCATGCACTTGCCATGTGTAGAAACACGTGTCATGATACAATAGGCCACGCTCAGCAGTGGAGGGCTAGAAAGTGAGTCTGTGTGAAGGTCACAACTGTAAAAACACACAGTGCTTAAGTAGATATCAATGAGGCCAAGAGATGAGTAGGATTCAAAGAGGAATGGATTTTTATAAGACGTACCAGTGAGACTTTTTTTCAAAAAATATTGGACGGGCTCTACTCTAAACCTTTTTGATTTGCACCACAAAATATGACTATGTAGTGAGTTTCTGGGGAAACTTTCCCTGGGAGAAAGTTATCTCAGAGTTGCCTATTGCAGGGTTTCTTTCACCTTCCACTGAAACATATGTAGCTGCCACTGGATACTGGGATATATGGACTACAGAGCTGATCTAGTCGGGCAGTGACTGTCTTCCTATCAATGTAAATCAAAGACTATATTTTTGCTAATCTTCCTTGAGCTCCTGGGAGTCTCCAGACTTGCACTGAGAGTAGAAAGATGTCTAGTTAAATATCATCCAGTCTCCTGTTCTTTTTCCTTTCAGGAAGGAAAGTTCAAAACTTCTTGGACTGCCCAGTATATTATGTCAGCTGTCAATGACACCAAATCCAACTCTGCAGTGTTCCTGCTCACCGGGATATCTGGGCAGGATGATGTTCATCTCTGGATCTCTGTTCTCTTCTACAGATCCAAGCCTCCATGAGCCCATGAACATTTTCCTTTCCATGTTGGCCATTACAGACCTTGGCTTGTCAATAGCCACCATACCAATGATACTGGGTGTATTCTGGTTTAACTCTAGGAAAATCAGCCTCAGTGCCTGTTTTGCTCAGCTGTTCTTCATCCACTCGCTTTCGTTCATTGAAACCTTTGTGCTCCTTTTGATGGCCTTTGACCATTTTCCTGCGATCTATGATCCGCTGAGATATGCTTCTATTTTAACCATGCAGAGAATAGCTAAGATGGGACTGGTGTGTGTGCTAAGAGGGATATCCGTAATGTGTTCCCAGTACCCTTTCTCCTAAAACGGTTCTGATACTGTCAAGCCAATGTCCTCTCCCATTCCTACTGCCTGAACCAGGATGTCATGAAGATGGCTTGTTCAGACATCACCATCAATAGCATCTATGGCTTGTTCATAATAGTCTTCACGGTGGGTTTGGACTCGCTGCTTATCCTGTTGTCATATGTGATGATCTTCAAAACACTGCTAAGCATTGCATCTCATACACAGCGCGTCAGGGCTCTGAACACCTGAATCTCCCACTTCTGCGCCGTCCTGCTCTTCTACACACCAATGATCAGCCTGTCTGTGATACATAGATTCGGGAAGGGCTCTTCTCCCTTACACCAGATTCTCCTGGGTTGCATCTACCTGCTGGTCCCACCACTGATTAACTCAATTGTGTACAGTGTGAAAAGCAAATACCTTTGTGTGAGGATAATCAGGGCATTTGTCAAATGAATGGTTAGTTCATCACCTGGCTCCGGCACTGGTGACAATGGAGACAAACACAGGCCACCTGGACCTTACACCCGAGCTGACATAAGTTACTTATCTTCACTCTGCAGGGAGATGTTCAGATGAGGTCTAAGGCCTGGGGCTAGCTGAGAGGTACTGATGTGGGAGGACAGTGCACTGGGGAAAGGAGACCAAGGCAGGCAGCAGCATTTACAAAGTGACTGTGTCTGTGGAAAGCCGGGGACTGATGGGATTTTGCCCCACTAAGAGCTGTACCAGTCACTGCTGTGACCTTAAAATTTATGTCAATGCAGTCAATAAAGAGAAGGGAAGTGGACGTTGTTTCCCATTACACCTGGCCTGTCACTGTCTAATCTGAAAAAAGCTGCAGAGCTATCCTGCAGTCAGAGTCCTGGCTCTTCCTGAGTGCTCTGGGGTCTTCATGAACCATGGGCACTTCACCAGGTGTGAACAGGGCCATTCAAGGGGCACGGACTTTTGGTTGTTTGAAATCAGCTGCTTATTTATTCACTGAGTGACTGGTGTTCCCTCTAATTTTTTACATCCATGTGTGGAATTAATTTTGGTATGTGGACCAATATGGAGGTGATGTGTGGCAGGGGTGGGGCCAAGTGGTTTGGAGTATGGGAGGGGGATCAGGGCTGGAGCAGAGGGTTGGGGTGTGGGAATAAAAGGACTTTGGCTGGGGATGCTGGCTCTGGGGTGGAACCAGGGATGAAGGGTTCAGGGAGCAGGAAGGGGCTCAGAGATAGGGCAAAGAATTAGTGTGCAGGGGGTTGCAGGCTCTGGGATAGGGCCAGGGTTGACAGGTTTAGGATGCTGGATGCCCCGTGTTCCCTAATCTTTAGATTGTGTATTAATTATATTGATTACTTAAGAAACCCCAGTGATCAGTCTAGGACTGATAGGTTCTTGTCTCAAAATCAGGCCAGTATTATTTAAATTATTATATTGTAGGGAACTCTGATGTGCACAGTTACAACACTCTCACTATAAGACCTTTTCAATATTTAATGTAAATTATTAATACCTTTTCACAGTCACAAACACCCCAACTTAACAAGCTAGATAAAGAATGTACATCTGCACTTCCATAGACTCACACCACCCCTGAAGTGATAGCCATCCTCTTCCTCATCACCATCACCTTACCCATCATCACTGGTGGCCATCAGTCTGCCACCTCCCAAAGACGACATCTCCTCCTGCTGCCCCTAGGCTGGGATGCCACGTTTACAATATGTTAAACTGACACCATCGTGTTTGTTGCTTGTTCAGTAGGGGATTTTTCCCTTTTCCTTGTGTGTATTTCCTCACTTTACCAGTGGTGGAGTGTCTTTTCCTGTAGGTTAGTATAGCAATGATCTCTACTTATTATCATATATGTCAATTCATTACTGTGGCCCTTTTCTGGTACGGTGTCGCATTTGGTATTTCTGTCCTACCCGGTTATTTCGGGGTTTTCCAAGCTGTGGTGGATCTGTTACGTGGAAAAGAGTATGAACTTAGGAAAGCCCTTATGCCAATCTGCTTTAACACATCATGTGTGGCCCTTCTGCTTTAGTGCATCACCACCTGTCTAACTTTGCCTTAGGTCAAGACAGAGGATATGGCCTGCAGGTGCCTTTCCTTACAGCCAAACTACTTTAATATAAACCCATTATAATCTATTGTAATAAAGCAAAGAATCAAACTCAAAAGGCAATAAGAAATCCATTAGAAAAGCTATAGAGGCAAGCAAGCAGGTGAGCTCTACAGGCTACACCTGGGCTGTGGCAGAGAGAGAAGACACACCCCAGCTCTCTCTCGGCGCAGCACCTTGGGACCAGGGAGAGGTGCTGGGCTGGGGGAGAGGTGCTTTCCCCATCCTGCACGGCCTATGTTAGCCTGCTGCATAGTCACACAGCTTAGAAGAACTTAGTGGGTGACCCCTAGTTTTTGTCTTATGAGTAGTGAATAACTTTTCGTTAGTCAACTTTTCCACACCAGTCGTGATTTTATAGACCCTCCGTCATAGCCCCCCTTAGTCATTTCTTTTCAAAGCTGAAAAGTCTCAGTCTTATTAATCTCTCCATAACCCTAATCATTTCTCTTGGCCTACTCTGTGCCTCCATTAATGGTGCCCATGTCCAGCCAGGCTCCCTCTGCCTGGGGCTGGGCTGGGAGCTCCTACAGCCTGATAAGAAGCCTGCCTGCAGGTAGGAGGCAGCTCTGGGGTAGCACAGGCTGCCATGGGTTAATGACCCAAGTTTTCCCTCCACCCTGCAGTAACTAGATACTGCCAGATCCCCTTTTCTAGTTGAAAACCAGGTACCTGGCAATGTTAAATGGCACCTGGACACAAAAGAGTGTGGGGGCCCCAGGCTGGGGGTGGGGCAAGGAGGAGTCATGTGGTGAGGTCATGTGTCCTCCTCTTTAGCTTGCACCCACCCAGTAATTTCTGAGTGCAGGTGACACCCGCTGAACATGTATCAGAGGGGTAGCTGTGTTAAAACTTCCCTCCCTCAAGATTTGAAAGTATCCTGTCCTCTGATTGGTCCTCTGGTCAGGTGACAGCCAGGTTTACTGAACTTGTTAACCCTTTACAGTCAAGGAGATATAAAGTACTTCTGTGCTATTAACTTTTCTTATCTGTTTATGACAGCATATTTGTGTTGTTCTCCACAGGTGGCAGTTCCGCTGTCAGACCAGACTGAACCTGCTCACTATCCCTGCAATACAATGGAATAATTACAGGTACGGGTGTAACCGAAGGTTGGTGGGTTACACTCAGGCCAGGCCCTTGTCTCCGGCTCTTTAACGGAGCCCTGACTCTGCTCTCCCAGGAGCCCCTCTCTGCCTGAACGCGAGTTGCTCTTACAGGCCCAGCTCACTAGGTGACATCTACCCTGTCCTTCCATCCAGACTCCAAGGAAAACTGGAGAACTGAGCAGGATTATGACATCACGGGTATCAAGCAGGCTGAACAGCTGTAACATAAGAATGGCCACACCCATAGGCGGCAGGTTATAAACATTTGCGGTGCCCGAGCACCAGGAATATTCAGGGCCGGGTGCCCTGCTCCAGCAATATTTGGAGCTGGGTCTCTCCCATGGCCCTGCCTGGATCGGGCCCCGGCCCCTGCGGGTCTCCCCCGTGCTGCCGCGTCTCTGCCTGGAGCGGGTCCTGGGCTCCGCCTGCCACCCTCCCCCTGCGTGTCCCCCCCGCCAGGCATGTCCCTGCCTGCTCGTGCTGCTGGAGTGGAACGGGTCCCGGCAGAACTGCTGGCTGCTGCCCCCAGGTCCTAGTACCGCAATCTGCTAATGGCAGGGCAGGCTGCCCTTCCCCTGCCCTTCCACCCTAACCCTGAGCCCTTCCAACATGCCAAACCCTCATCCCCAGCCACAGCCTCATCCTCCGGCACCCTAATCCGCTGCCCCAGCCCTGACCCTGCCCCCCTGCAGCATGAACCCCTCATCCTCAGCCACAGCTCTCATCCCCCAGCACCCTAATCCTGTGCCACCAGTAATGGTGGATCTGACATCGCCACCTCCAGGAACCACAATAGCAGAGAAGAACCGCGAAGCCACACTCCAGATTTGTAGGAGCGAATTGAGAAAGCCTCTTACCAGTGTGAGCGGCACCAAAGGGACTGAAGAGAAGCTGGAGCTGAACATGGAGAGGAAGATGATCTTGGGAGAAAGCTCCTGCCTGGGGCCAGGGGCACAGGCAGGTGAGATCAGGGCAGATCTTCCCAGGACCCAATGCCACCAGGTTGCCCCAGAGGCACCAGGCTCTGAACAGCTCACAAGATCCACCCTTGACTCTCTCCTTGCTGGGCACGCTGCACACGACCTGCAGATCAAGCAGCTGACAGAAATGTTGAGCAGCTCCCGCCTCATGGTGGGCCAGGTCTCAGTTTGCCAGCAGTGCCGCAAGGCATATCCAGGAAAGATGAAGGGTAAGAAAACTCAGAAGGAGACATCTGCTGAGCTGCATGGTCTTCAGGACATCGTGGATTCACAGGGTTCGATGGAACTGTGAATTCAAATCTCCCCAGGGACCAGCCACCAATCAAAATCTGCAAGAAGTGCAGTAAGCTACAATGGAAGAGACTAGCTGGCTCTACAGGTGCTGACTTGCCCGCAAGATCGCATGGAATTCCAAAGCGATGGACTCCAGGAGACTCCTCAGCATCATCCAACCGCAACAAGATGCCAGAGATGTGGCTCCTTCCAGCAGGCAAGACCAAGAAGCAGGATGGAATGGGGAAAACTGCTCCCACCAAGCAACCAAAGATGGTGTCCATTGCGACGAGTACAACAGGGCTTTGGCAAGCTGGGGAGAAAGCAACTGGGAATCCTGACGGTTCTCCCCCAAAGTCACCAAAGGCCTCCAGAGCTAGGACACCATCCCCTCCAAGGAGCAAAGTTACAGTGCTCAAACAGATGTTAATGTGCCTCAAACAAACCTTCGGCAAGCTTCAAAAGAAAGTGAAGTCCCGAATTTCCAAGGACTCTCGTTCCAGAACACCTGACACTAAATTTACAAAGTCACCCTTTTGGAAGGCAAGGGCCTCCAAGTGTGACCGGTTACCACACTACTGAATCCCACCCTGCCAGCATGCCCACTAAGAAAAGGGGACCACAAATTCCAACATCTCCCTATCATCCAGCGGATCTGCTAAGCATGGGCTAAAGTGGCTGAGAAGAATGCCTTGTTGTCCTGGGACACAGAGACTGATGTATTAGAGACTCTCATTGGGGTATGACATCTAAATTCAGATTCCAAGATAAAGGGTGTCCTGGGGCCTTGGATGAGATTGAGGTTGTGGCTAGCTCACTGGATTTGTTACTTTACCCTCATATGGTTCAAGAATCAATCCTTCCTTCAAGAGTGGCTGACACTAAATTGACAAAGCCATCCTTTTGAAAGCCAAGGGATCCTAAGTCTGTCCAGTAGTACTATTAGGGGCCTACCATGAATCAAACCCAAACCGGCCCTTTGACCCCTAAAACCCTGCCCCTCCACCCTTAAACCCTGCCCACCTATCACCAGAAGCCCCATCCACAGGGATATTACTTCCAGAGTCAAGGCGGACACATGACCGAAAGCAAAGTGTGTCATGTGACCCCTCTAAGAACTCCTCCCACTGTCCTCTACCAATCAGGAATGGTTTCACCCCCATAGGCCTACGCCGAGAGGTCATCTGACCAATCAGGGGTGTTCCAGGGTGGGGTGACTCATCCAGATGTGGCTCGTGGGACCCCTCTAAGATCTCCTCCCACTGCACTCTACCAGTCGCGATGGGTTTCAGCCACATAGAACCACCCCAAGAGCAGATTTGACCAATCAGTGGTGTTGCGGGGCAGGGTGACCCACCCAGATGAGGATCATGTGATCCCTCTGAGAACTTCTCCCAGCACCCTCTGTCAATCAGAGTGCAGCACTATCACCCCATAAGTCCTAGCAATTGGGACAGAAGAGGACATCTTTTACCAAGGATGCGTACCTTAGAAATCGTGGAAACATGGACTCCTTTTTCACCACCTCTGTGAGCACTGTAGACTTTGTTTTAGTCCCGAAGGCCTTTGAACTTGTGTGGAGAAAGCGCTACATTAGCGACAGTTCCCACAAGGGCTCTTTGACTCAGCCATTGATTAATACGCCAGAACCTGAAACCTAAACTCTCTTGAGGCACCCTGATGAGTGTGATGGCCTCTCATTTTCCACCCCCGTAGTGGTGGAAGGCAAACACAGCTTCGGGGAGTCATCGGAGGAGAAGATGAATGGAAAAGACATGCTCAGGTAAATGAATGATTAAAAAGTGACTGTTGATGATGGAGTGTAATGGGCTTAGGAACCGGGGGGTGTGGGTTGGGCTGTGTCTATTTAAAAACAAGCAGGGAGAACTTACACTATTTCTTTTCTTTAAATCTCTGGAAAGCTTGACAATGCCTTTCTCGAGGACCCGGAGGCCCTGGACAGTGTTACATAAAGCAGCAAAGATGAATCGGGTTCTCCTTGTTTTTGCTCAAAGCCGATACAAATTGTTGAAGAGGACTCCGAGGATGATGGCTATGAGGAGTTTAGGAGGCTTGGCATGGAACTAACTGAGCCAGTGCCACATCGTGAGCGTAAAAAAAGTCATACAGACTATTGTACGTGTTGCTGTTTATGCTGTCCTGAATAACTGCCTTAGGGAAAAGCTTTTTGAAGATTGTGAGGGCTGTGTCATAGATGTGCCAGCCCAACGGCGCCATGACTTCAGTAGATATAAACTGCAAGCTCCGGGGCCTGTGTGCTGAGCTGTATTTGGAAAGCTTATTAAACACTGTTCTTGCCATAGGGTATGCTATGCAATGTCTGTGCCTAACCCAAGAACATTTAGCGTAAGAGGTGACCTTGATAAATGCTGTGCAATTTAGTGCAGACCCTGACCGTTACCATGTTTTAAAGAAAATGACCAAACCGGAAGATGTGTGTGTCACCTTATTGACTTGAACTGGGACCGTATAGAACATGGCTACAACCAAGGTCCTGTAGTGGCACCAAATCTTATGTGAAGGGGGTCATAGAAGGGGTCTAAAATCAGGTTATGGGTTGTTTGTTATGATTATGCTGTCTGTATGCATGTGTCATTTTGTAATTGAAGTTATGAATATTGGCTCTATCCTGTCTGTATAGGTGTTAGCTCTGTATAGGTGTTAGCTCTGCCTAGCCTGCTTGATGGCCCATTAAGGACCATCAGCTACACAACTGACCCATTGAGAGAAGGCAGATACACCTTGTGAGTCAGCAAAGTATGCAGGGACTTGTCCATATGACTCCAAACTCCATTTTGCTTGTAATTTTCTACAGTAAGGACAAAAAGGTGTTCTTACACCTGGATAAAACTATAAAAGGCTGATGCCTCATCTCCATCTTGTGTTCAGTCCTGCTTCTCACCTCTGGAGGGACTTTGCTACAAACTGAAGCTCTGAACAAAGAACTGATGACCCATCCCATCTGGGGATGTACTCCAGAGACTTAATTTAATCCTGCACTTTATTCTGTCATTGCTACAAGCCTGGACCAAGAACTTTGCCATGACTGTATGTTCTTGATTCCATTGAACCAATTCTAGCTCTTATCTGTATCTTTTTCCTTTTATGAATAAACCTTTAGATTTTATAAATTCATAGATTCTAGGACTGGCAGGGACCTCAAGAGGTCATCGTGTCCAGTCCTCTGCCCTCATGGCAGGACCAAATACTGTCTTGACCAGCCCTGATAGCCATTTATCTAACCTACTCTTAAACATCTCTGGAGATGGAGATTTCACAAGCTCCCTAGGCAATTTATTCCAGTGTTTAACCACCTTGACAGTTAGGAACTTTTTCCTAATGTCCAGTCTAAACTTCCCTTGCTGCAGTTTAAGCCCATTGCTTCTTGTTCTATCATTGGAGGCTAAGGTGAACAAGTTTTCTCCCTCCTCCTGATGACACCTTTTTAGATACCTGAAAACTGCTATCATGTTCCCTCTCAGTCTTCTCTTTTCCAAACTAAAGAAACCCAATTCCTTCAGCCTTCCTTCATAGGTCATGTTCTCAAGACCTTTAATCATTCTTGTTGCTCTTCTCTGGACCCTCTCCAATTTCTCCACTCTTTCAGTACCTGTTTTCCCTCAATTACAAGGTTTCATCCTGTGAGTTTATCGACGATGAAACCACGTGTGTGTTTTGGAAGCACGCAAAAGACCGGTACTCTGTCTCTGGCACTGCCAACGTCTTCATAGCCTGTTTCACCACCGCTTATGCCTGCTTAGAACTATACAACCTCCTAGAGAGGTTGCAAGAGTGGTGCCTGTACCACAACACTGTCTGGGTCATATTTGTGAAAAGGGAAAGTGAGTGGAATCCCCCTCTGGGGGATTATTTAGGGGCAACAACCAGTGTTATTTTAAACCATTTCGGTAAACCATTTTCCTTACCTTCAAAGAATTTGAAGGGCTAACATCAGCGGGTCTGGTACATATAGTTCTGTGAGTCTCTGGTTGTAACTCTTTAAAGTCAGGTAACACATCAGTGTAGCAAAAATGTTATGGGCTGTAAAATATCTCCACATCCTAGGTTTTAAAGTTCTGTTAAATCGCTCTACAACCCCTGCTTTGACTTCATAATTAGTAAGAAGATGAAGAACTCCATGCCACTTTAATAATCTGCCTAAAGGTTTGTTTAAAAATTCTTTCCCCAGATTGGTTTGTAATTTTTGAGGCACGCAACCTTTGCTGAAAATAGCTTGAAAGGCCTTGGATATCTCAACACCTGTCTTGTCTTTTAGGCCTAAGGCCCAGGCATATTTGGACAGATTGTCTATCACTGTTAAGATGTACTTAAAACCGCTGCTGCATTTGGAGAACCGGTGCATATCCACAAAATTTGCCTGCCATTGCACATCCACATCTAACACAATGGTCTTATTTCTTTAAAGTGTATTCAAGCTGGTTTGTGTAAAGGGAAAGAAGAACAGGAGTACTTGTGGCACTTTAGAGAGTTACAAATTTATTTGAGCATAAGCTTTGGTGGGCTACAGCCCACTTCATCGGATGCATGCAGTGGAAAATATAGTATATATAGATATATATATATATATATATATATATATATATATATATATATATATATATATATATATATATATATATATATATATATATACAGAAAATATTTACCAATGGTTGTTACCATACACACTATAAGGAGAGTGATCAGTTAAGGTGAGCGATTATCAGCAGGAGAGAAAAAGAACTGTTTGTAGTGGTAATGAAAATGGCCCATATCCAGCAATTGACAAGAAGATGTGAGGAACTGTAGTGGGACTCATCCACTCCCAGTCTTTATTGAAGCCTAATTTTATGGTGTCCAATTTGCAAATTAATTCCAATTCAGCAGTCTCTTGTTGGAGTCTGTTTTTCAAGCTTTTTTGTTGTAATATTGTGACTTCTAGGTCTGTAATCAAGTGAGCAGGGAGAGTGAATTTTTCTCCCACTGGTTTTTTAATGTTATAATTCTTGACGTCTGATTTGTGTCCATTTATTCTTTTACATAGAGACTGTTCGGTTTGGCCAAAGTACATGGCAGAGGGGCATTCCTGGCGCATGATGACATATATCACATTGGTAGACATGCAGGTTTATGAGCCTCCGATAGTGTGGCTGATATGATTAGGTCCTATGATGGTATCCCCGCAATAGATATGTGAACATTGTTAGCAAGAGGCTTTGTTGCAAAGATAGGTTCCTGAGTTAGTGTTTTTGTTGTGTGGTTGCTGTAGGTTTGCGGGCTGTCTATAAGAGCGGACTGGCCTCTCTCCCACGATCTGTGAGAGTGAGGGATTGTCCTTCAGGATAGGTTGTAGATGCTTGATGATGTGCTGGAGAGGTTTTAGTTGGGGGCTGTGGTGGATTAACAAATTTGCCATCCCGGGCCCTGAAAAAATTGCCGTGCACCCCCCATGCGCCAGCTCACCTCCGCTCCCCCACGGCAAGCCTGGGAGGGAGGTAGGAGAAGGGGACTTGTGACGCGCTCGGGGGATGGTGGCTGTAGAGCGAAGATGAGCTGGGGTGGGAAGCGGTTCCTGCCCCCTCTCCCGGGTTACTCCTAGCCCTCGTGGGTCGCAGCTCACCTCTGCTCCGCCTCTTCTGAGTGTGCCACTACTCGCTTCTGTCTCCCTCCCAGCATTTTCTCATGGCAAGCCAGGGAGGGAGATGGAAGAAGGGAAGCGCAGTGTGCCTGGGGGAGGAGGCGGGCCAGGGATTTGGAGAAGGGGCAGAGATAGGCAGGGGACGTGAGCAAATTTGCCACCCTAAGCCTAGGCCTTGTTGGCCTAGGCGATAATACGCCACTGGTTGGGAGCTGGTTGGTGATGGCTACTGGTGTTCTGTTACTTTCTTTTTCCGCCTGTCCTGTAGTAGATGACTTCTGGGTACTTTTCTGGTGCTGTCAATCTGTTTCTTCACTTCTGCAGGTGGATATTGTAGTTGCAAGAACGCTTGATAGAGATCTTGTAGGTGTTTGTCTGAGGGGTTGGAGCAAATGCGATTGTATCATAGAGCTTGGCTGTAGACAATGGGTTGAGTGGTGTGGTCTGGATGAAAGCTGGAGGCATATAGGTAAGTATAGTGGTCAGTAGGTTTCCGGTATAGGGTGGTGTTTAGGTGGCCATCGTTTATTAGTGCTGTAGAGTCTAGGAAGTGGATCTCTTGTGTGGAATGGTCCAGGCTGAAGTTGATGGTGGGGTGGAAATGTGTAAAGTGTAAGTGTCCCTCTCTGAAAGCCAAACTGTTACCTGTCTTCTATTTAAAGTTTTACTATGCTTTCTGGCCACTTGAGAAAGAAGGTTCACCCCGCCGAAGCTCCCAACTTCCCTGGGGATGTAATATATTTTCTTTAAGAGAGCTGCCTGTGTAGAAATGACTTACTGGTACCGTCTTTTACTAACACAAATATGAAAGGGGACACATTCATATTGACACATTTAAATAAATATGTTTTATTCATTGCCTGGTTTAATACGACCTTTTACAGCCGCCTGTCAAGATGGACACCACAACCCCTACCATAAGGAAGTCTGAACTGGTTCATTCTTCCATTTTGTCCTTTTCCGGATTTTCCTCTTGAGATCTGTGTCTCAGACATGAGCAAAAACAGCTGATGCATGATATATTTACTCCCACGTAGTGGTGAGCTGAAGCCAGTTCCCACCAGTTCGCAGGAACCGGTTGTTAAATTTAGAAACCCTTTTAGAACCAGTTGTTACAGGACAACTAGTTCTAAAAGAGCTTTTAAATATAACTAAAGCTCGGGCAGCTATCTACCCGGCCCCCGGCCCCAGCTCACTGCCCTCTCTTCCCCTGAACACACCGCCCTCCTTCTCCTCCCCCTCCCCTGCTTCCGGCAAATCAGATCTTTGCGAGAAGCCTGAAACAAGCAGCAGGCAGGTAAGCTGGGGGGCAGTCGTGAAGAGAGGCATGGCACGGTCCAGTCCGGCTCAGGCTGAGTGTCTCTCTCTGGCCTGGCGCTTGGCCTGGCCCTGGCTGAGCGCCCATGCTCAGTCCTAGCCAAGCATCCTCGGCTCTGGCCTCAGTGGCATCGGCCCGGCTCGGGTCCCACAGCACCGGTGCCGGTTCCAGCTGAGTGGCTCCGAGCTGGCCCGGCTCGGGCCCCACAGCGTTGGTGCCGGTCACTGCTGAACAGCTCTGGCTTGGCTTGGACCCCAGGCCAGTGGTGCCGGTCACAGCTGAGCGGCTCCGGCCCAGCACGGGCCCCGACTCTCCTGACCAGCTCAGGCCCCACGGTACTGGTTCTGGTCCAGGCCGAGCAGCGCCTGCCCTGTACAGCCTAGCCCGAGCCCTGCGTCACCGGTCCCGGTACCGGCTGAGCAGCTCCTGCCCTGACTTCGCGGCACCGGCACTGGTCCAGGTTCCGGCCGAGCGGCTGTGTCCGGCTCGGCTCGGGCCCCTGCAGCTCCCTTTCCGGTCATGGCCGGCTGATGCCGAATGGCTCCAAGAAGTGCCGTAAGGGGGCAAGTATCAGGGACGGGGTGTTGGAAGACGGCAGGGGAATTTGGTGGGTTGTCAGGGAGTGGATAGGGGTCGGGGAGGTTAAAGGGCAGGTGACGAGAATTGAAAGGGGGCAACGGCTCGGGGGGGCAGTCAGGACGTAGCAAGGGTTGGATAGGGTGGTGGGGATCAGGAACAGAGAGAAGGTGTGGTTGGATGGGGCAGGGGTCCCGGGTGGTGATCAGGAATGAGAGGAGGAGTTGGATGGGGTGGCAGGGGACAGTCAGGGGAGAGGGAAGGGGGTCGACAGGGCAGGGGTCCAGGGAGGCATCAAGAACATGGCGTGTTGGATAAGGTATGACCCCTGAGACGGCACGACCCCCTCGTGGGGTGAGGAGGAGGGAACCTGTTGTTAATATTTTGACAGCTCATCATTGCTCCCACAAGGCTACTGATGTCAGTTTTCAAAGGCCTCTAGAAAGGCATCGTCGAGCTGTTGAGAGATTTTCACAAAAGAAACAGCGTAAGCACCCAACTGCTTGTTTTTAGATTTACACAACCTCCCGGTTCCTAATTTCATTGCACCCCGTCATCAATCGTCACTTCTTAATCATTCATTTACCTCAGCGACATCTTTTTTCTTCACCTTGTACTCTGGTGACTCTCCTGAGCTGCGTTCGTCTTCCACCTCTGGGAGGTGAACAATAAGAGGCCTTTATGCTCATCGGGTGCCTCATGAGGATTTGGGTTTCGGGTACTGGCATATCCACCAACGGCTGAGTCAAAGGACCCTCGCAGGAACTGTCGCTCATGTAGCGCTTTCTCCACACAAGTCCAAAGGTCCTCGGGGCTCACACAAGGTCCGAAGTGCTCACCAGGGTGGTGAAGACGTCCATGTTTCCACGATTTCTAAAGCACGTGTTCTTGGTCAAAGATGGCCTTTTCTACCCTGATTGCTGGGACTTATGGGGTAATACTGTTGCGCTCTGATTGGCAGAGGGCGCTGGGACGAGTTCTTTGAGGGGTGACATGACCCTCTTCTGGGCAGGTCACCCCACCCCAGAACACCACTGACTGGTCAAATCTGCTCTCAGGGCAGTGCTGTGTGGCTGAAACCCATCGTGATTTGCAGAGGGCAGTGGAGGAGTTCTTGGAGGGGTCACACGAACCACTTCGGGATGGCTCACTATGCTCAGGAACACCCCTGATTGGACAAATATCCTCTCAGGGTGGGCCTACGGGGGAGAAAACCCTCCTGATTGGTAGAGGGCAGTGGGAGGAGTTCTTAGAGGGGTCACATGACACACTTTGCTTCCGGCTGGTGTCCTCCTTGACCCCGGAAGTAATATTCCCCATGGGTGGGACTTCCAGTGACATGTGGTCAGGGCTTACGGTGTCAAGAGGCAGGGTTTAAGCGGCCAAGGGGAGGGGTTAGGGTTCGATTGATGGTAAGTCCCTTATACTATTTCCAGTTTCCATACTATTGAATCCCACCCTGCCGGCATGCCCATGAACAGAAGAGGTCCACTAATTCCACCATCTCCCTAGCAACCAGTGGGCCTTGTAAGCATGGGTCAAATTGGCTGAGAACAATGGCTTGTTGTCCTGGGACACAGAGACTGATGATAAGAGACTGCCTTGGTGTATGACGTTTAACCCCAGATTCCAGGATATGTCTCTCTAGGGGCCAACATCACATCGTTCCCCTGGCTCTCCACGAACAGATTGACTTTGTAAATGCTGCTGCCTGGCTTGGTCTCTTTTCCCCATAGTGCTGTCCTCCCTCAACTGCAGGTGGGATTGGCCCCCCTAAGCATCAAGTCTTAGACCCTGTATGACCCTCTCTCGACAGAGTGGAGATCTGTAGCTCTTGTTTCTTCATATATAAGGGTCCAAGGTGGAATAGGTGGTCATGACCTGTGTCACCAGCTCTGGAACTGGATGATGAACTGACTCTTACTTGACAAACACTCTGATTATCCTCGCACGAAGATGGTTGCTTTTCATGCTGTACACAATTGGATTCATTAAAGGAGGAACCAGCAGGTAGATGTAGTCCAAGATCATTTGAAGCAAGGGAGAAGAGCTCTTCCAGAATCTGTGTATGACAGTCAGGCTGAACTCTGGCATGTAGAAGAGCAGGATGGCGCAGAGGTGGGAGACACAGGTGTTCAGGGCCCTAAGGCATTTTGTTGGGGACGTGATGCTCAGCACTGCTTTGAGGATCATCGCATAAGAGAGGAAAATGAGCAGCGAGTCCAACCTCACCGTTATGACTGTAAAAAACAAGCCATAGATGTTGTTGACGTGATGTGCAAACAAACTAGCTTTATGACGTCCTGGTGCAGGCAGTAGGAATGGGAGAGGACATTGGCTCGAAAGAATTAGGACCGTTTCAGGAGAAAGAGGAGTGGAAATATTGCTGCCACTGCCCTTAGCACAAACACCAGTCCCATCTTGGCTATTCTCGGCAGGGTTAAGATGGAGGCATATCTCAGCAGGTTACAGATTGCGATGAAGCGGTCAAATGCCATCAACAAGAGCACAGAGGATTCAATGAATTGCAGAGAGTGGATGAAGAACATCTGGGGAAAACAAGCATCAAGGCTGATCTCTCTAGAATTTAAACAAGAATAGGCCCAGTATCCTCGGTATGGTGGCTATCAATAAGCCAAGGTCTGTGATGGCCAACATGGAAAGGAAAATGTACATGGGCTCATGGACGATTGGATCTGTTTTTATAATGAACAGAATGACTGAATTTCCTACTATCGAAATAGCATACATGAAGCAGAAGAAGACAGAGACCCAGAGATGGATGTCTTCTTGCCCAAGTATCCCAGTGAGAAGGAACACTGCAGGTGTGAATTTGGTGTAATTGACAGCTGACATACCGTACTGGGCAGGTCCGAGAAGTTTTGAACTTTCCTTCTTGAAAGGAAAGAGAAGAGGAAAGTAGATGATATTTAACGAGACATCTTTCTGCTCTGAGTGCAAATCTAGGATTCCCAGAAGCTCAAGGAAGATCAGAAAAAACATGGATTTGGATTTACGCCCCCAGTAGGATATGCCAACAGGAAGATAGGCACTGCCAGACTGGATCTGACCTGCATTCCTTCTGACTTAGTAACAAGTTACACATGCTCAGGGGAAGATGGAGGAATCCCTGCAATAGGGAGCTAGGAGATTAACTGCTCCAAGGGAAAGTTTCCCCCAGGCACCCACTAATTAGACATATTTTGTAGTGTAAATCCAGTCCCTCTTTGAATCCGGATAATTCCCTTGGCCCCATTTATATCTAGTGGATCAGAGTTCCACAGCCTATTTGAGCACTATATGAGTTTGCAATAATGACATTCATACAGACACCCTTTCTAGCCCTCCACTGCAAAGTGTGGCCCATTTTATCATGACATGTGTGTACATATATGGCAAGTGCATGGTGAAAATGGTCATTGTGTTTATCTGTCCTGCATTTAAGTTATTCATAAAAGTGTTTAATTGCTTCATTATGTACCTTATTTTTTTTCTCTGCTCACGGGAGTTCAAATTATGCCACTGCCTCTTTGCAGCACATGCGATAAATTTTCAGGGTCTGGTTCTGAATTCAATAATGGCATCACTCCAGATTTACGTGTGTAAATTCGATCGAAATTGGGATCTATTAACTTTCCCTTACCAAATGCTCCCAGTGATACACTCTGACCCCAAGAATTCCTCCAAGAGAAGCTGAAGTGCTTTGCCCAGCCTATGTTGACTGAATCCAGAGAGTTTGATCATCCTACAGGTTCCCCTTCATCCTCACAGGACCCGCATCTGCTCCCATGCAAGGGATTGTAGTTATCTGGTAAGCTACAAGCTAACATGGACAGTTACTTCAGCTGCATGAGGGAGGGGTTGGCATCGCAAATGGGTGAATAGTGCAAACACTAGGTTTGCACTAATATCCAGTTGAGTGTGCTAGTTACTTCAGCCATGCTTTTTTAACAGGTGATGGAGGTAAATTACATAAAAAACTATCACACTGCTCTTTCCTGCACCTCAGCTCTCCTCTTTGCTGAAACACAGACCAGCGGTTCTGTTTTCTCAGGACTTTTTGGAAAGTCTTGCACGGCTATTGTAGAGTTATTGTGTGCATGACCCTGAATGTAAGTATTACAAATGGCTTCTGCTCAGTTAGCAGGGATGAGTTCCATACAGCTGTTCACTGAACAGAGAGTTAATAGCACAAACCCATTGCAAACAGTTACCACTGCTCCTTCCTGTAGCAATTCCAACAACTCTGCCGCTGGCTTTCAATATGCAGACATGTCATGAAATTTGTGTTTGTAATATTTGTATTACAATGAAAAGTTTTGACATAACATTCACACAGCTGTACTTTAGCACACACATGTCAACCACAGGCACAAACCCAGCCGGACCTATTGAGCAGGCACAGTGCTCAGTGCTACGGCCACATTGTGCGGTAGCCCAGGGCCCAGTCTGAGGGTGGGAGAATGGTGAGATTTCACCCCATGAGAAAGGAGGCTACGAATCCTGACATTTGGCCCTCAGAAACCAGAGAAGGGAAAGAGTTGAACATAGCCCTGTAACTCTGAGGGGTATTTTCTGGGCAGAAGTGCTGGAGCCTTCAGCTAGTCAGGAAACAGAAATACAGGCAAGTCGCATCTTAGGCGCATTTAACATGCACAAATTCATCTTTCTGCAGTCGGTAAAAACAGGAAAAAAAGAAAAATTACAATATAAAAACTGCATCTGTAGTGCAGGCGATTGCGCCCGCCATTCAACTCAATGAGTGTTTCACCATACGTGGTTTTCGCTTTACGCGCTGTGACAAAGTTCCTCCTCTACCTTGGTGGGTCCTGCGCTTATTGGCGGATTTGCTCACCTCAGTGATCTTCCCCACAGTCTGGATCAACTCCTCCTGTGTCTGATCAGGAGTTGGGAGGTTTGGGGGGAACCCGGGCCCGCCCTCTACTCCAGGTTCCAGCCCAGGGCCCTGTGGATTGCAGCTGTCTATAGTGCCTCCTGTAACAGCTGCATGACAGCTACAACTCCCTGGGCTACTTCCTCATGGCCTCCTCCAAACACCTTCTTTATCCTGTCAGAGAAAAACTCAGTTCTCGCTTTTTGTTTGGGTGCAGCAGAGTCAGATACTTTATTCTGTTTAGCAGCTACAACAGGGAGAGAGTGCACTAGGACATAGGGTCTCCCCTTCCTAGACAGGTCTCTCAACAGGTAAACAATTACAGCAAGCATTTATACTTTTGTTATAGACAATAATAAGCAACAGCTGCATTTTGTTTAGACATGGGTCATCCTGATATCTTGTTTTCCTCACTTAAGAGAAGCCAGTCTACATATTGTATTATCTACACAAGGTCGAAAAACAACTTCTCACACAGTTCTTTTCCACTCGCCTCACACAATCCTTGCTTTTACAAATCTCGCATTATTAGGGTTACAGCTAGCCTAACTCTGGCTAACAGAGACTGTCATGCATTAAGATCCCCTACAAATCCATGTCAGTTCTTTCTGTACTTCCACAATCCTCACCACAGGATCTTCCTCCTGATGTCTGATAACGCTTGTACTCCTTAGACCTCCAGCAGCACAACCTCTCACTCTCAGCTCCTTGTGCCTCTTGCTCCCAGCTCCTCACACGCACTTCCTCTCCTCTAGCTCCTCCCTGCCTGACTGGAGTGAGCTCCTTTTTAAACCCAGCTGCCCTGATTAGCCTGCCTTGATTGGCTGCAGGTGTTCTAATCAATGTAGTTCTCTCCACTGCCTTCTTGAAAGATCTTAATTGGCCCCAGGTGCCTTGATTAACCTGGAGCAACTGCCATTTGGTTACAATGGTCCTAAGGATTTGTTTAGCCTGGGGCTAACATACCTGTTTCTCAGTACTTTACTGTAGCCATCTGGCCTTGCCCCATCACAGCGCTAATCGTGGAACGGAACCCTCGCATAAAATGAGACTTGCTTGTGTGCCCTCAGAGCAACTCGGCTCTGAATTCCTGCATCTATAATCCAGTCAAAGAGTAAAATTGTTGAAAATGCATTTGCTGATTAAATTTCCAGCAGCAAATAGACCTGATGCAATTTGGGAAGTAGTCATTGATATTCCGTGGGATCTCTTCTTCCTCAGCCCCTGGCAGGATTGGGCCCAGAGCACACAGCCCCTCTAAAAATGGGACTCCTTGAAACATCATTGCTCAGGGCATCAGGGTTTTAGCACTGCAAGCTCTCTTTGAATGTCAGATTTCTGTGTAGATGAAATTATTCCCTGTGGAGCATAGGCAGATGTAGTGGAGGGGTTCCCAAGCTACCTACTGCTACCTGCCCTCCAGCCCCATCAATGAGTCACCCCAAGAGCCCAGCTGAGCCCTCTGCCGCGGCACTGAACATCTGCAAATGGAAACAGCTTGCAGCCTTTACACATCATTTTGCATTTTAAAGAGAGTGAAACCTGCCTACGTACTCAATTCCTGCCAGAAAGGGAGCCACTGTCACCAGAGGTCTTCACCCTAAAGGACAAGGAGTCATAGGAGAGGTTACAGGGCAGGAGGCAGCATCTGTTCAGATAGAGAGGCACCTGTCTTTATGAAGCATGTTCACAATATCCCTTAGGGGTCACTTGACCATCAGGGACACTTAGCTGCTTGGCTTCCTGTGCAGCAGATATAAACTCCGTGAGAACAAAAGGCAAAGTGCAAGAGGCAAAATGATAGGAAATGCGTGCTAATGCTAACCAATGAGACTGCAGAACCAGCCCTGCTGCAGGCTGTTTTGCTGGAATTGGGGCTTATCATCCCTGTTATTCACATGGCTACCTCGAGGGTGGCCGAGTGGTAATGATGATGCCATAACAGCTGTGATCTTGCTGAAATAAACTAAAATAGAATAATAATATTAATATAGGAGCAGATTTCTCTGCAGCAGACCCCTTTCCTGCATTACACACCCAGGGTGCTGACCAGAGTACAGAGAATCCACAAGTCTCTGTACATGGAAATTTCCCTCAGATCGTTCCAGGAGGGGAGCTCCCTTCCTTTTCCCTGAAGAATGAAAAGGGGGGACCCAGGACCTAGGAATCCCCAAAGTTATGCCCTGATCTCAGTGATCCATTGGGAGCTAGGCCCACCCACGCACAATCTCTGGGCCTCCCCAACTACTCCAGGACCCTCACCAGCTCCCTGGAAGCTCATTAGAGATGTGCTACCAGGGCCTATCACAATAGTCCACAGAGATTGGCAGATTGGTTGGTGTAGCTGAAGGGCACAAATCCTCAGCCACAGACTGATTGGGAGGTTTTGACCTTTCCATATCCAGAGTGCAGCCAGAGACTCCACCAGTGCAGCCTTCATTTATGTTACGAGGGAGAAGCAGATGAAAAGTCCCAATTTCTCTTGGGGATCCAGGCATCTGCAGCTGGGCAGTATCGTGGAAATTGAAATTTTAGAGAAAAAATGATCCATTATCTATGAAAACGCACCCCAGAGAATGGATAAAAAGGAAACATATTAGTTTGGGTCTTACTTTTTATGGGGAGTATGTGTGTGTGGGGAACCTCTCCGTTTTCCAGCCCAACTCTAGCTTGAACCATGAGCCTCTGTCCCATTTCATGTGTGAAATGATGTTCTATTTCCATGAATACTCATGCATTTGACTTTGAAATCTGTGTCCTTCAAACCCTCATGGTGCCTGAATAACAGCTCTGAGGTCACTATGTACTAGAGAGTGAGAGCTCAGGGAATGCCTGTTACCACTCTGTCATAACTTTAGTTCCAGATTTGGACCTTAGCGTCCAAAATATGGGGGTTAGCATGAAAACCTCCAAGCTTAGTTACCAGCTTGGACCTGGTACTTGCTGCCACCACCCAAAAAATTAGAGTGTTTTGGGGCACTCTGGTCCCCCTGAAAAACCTTCCCTGGGGACCCCAAGACCCAAATCCCTTGAGTCTCACAACAAAGGGAAATAATCCTTTTTCCCTTCCCCCCCTCCAGGTTCTCCTGGAGAGATACACAGACACAAGCTCTGTGAATCTAAACAGAGGGACTCCCCCCTCCCCATTTTCCAGTCCTGGAGAACAGAATTACCGGAGTTAATCTCTCTTTCCCCCCTCACCCAGAGGGAATGCAAAATCAGGCGAATAAATCTAACACACACAGATCTCCCTCTGACTTCTTCCTCCCACCAATTCCCTGGTGAGTACAGACTCAATTTCCCCGAAGTTTCCCAGTACAGAAAACTCCAACAGGTCTCAAAAAGAAAGCTTTATATAAAAGAAAGAAAATTACATACAAATGGTCTCTCTGTATTAAGGTGACAAATACAGAGTTGATTGCTTAAAAGAAATATGAATAAACAGCCTTATTCAAAAAGAATACAAATCAAAGCACTCCAGCACTATATTCATGTAAATAAAAAAGAAACAAACTCTTTGGTACTCATAACTTGGAAACAGATGTTTAGAAAGCAGAAATACTTCTCCAAAGCTCAGAGAAAGCAGGCAGACAGAAAACAAAGACTTTGACACAAACTCCCTCCACCCAGAGTTGAAAAAAATCCTGTTTTCTGATTGGTCCTCTGGTCAGGTGTTCAGATTACTTCTTTCCAGGTGAAAGAGATGTTAACCCTTAGCTATCTGTTTATGACACGCTCCCCAAATTGCAGACAATGGGGAAGCCCACTGGCGGCGATTTCCTTCTAGAACTTGAAAATAAACAGATTAATACAACACATGCACCTTTACATATACCACTAAGTATATAACTAACAGACTTCTACATGGTAAGAACACTTTTTAACTACTGGATTCTGGGAAACTCTCACGGGAGAGTGCATCAGCTATTTTGTTAGAAGCTCCTGAGATGTGCTGAATTTCAAAATCAAAATCTTGGAGAGCGAAACTCCAACGAAGAAGTTTCTTGTTGTTCCCCTTGGCAGTCTGAAGCCACTTTAGCGCAGCATGGTCAGTTTGTAGCTGGAACCGCCGTCCCCAAACATATGGGCGTAGCTTTTCCAAGGCGTACACAATGGCATAGCATTCCTTTTCACTGACTGACCAGTGACTTTCCCTCTCAGACAGTTTCTTGCTGAGAAACACGACAGGATGGAAGTTGTGATCTGTTGCTTCCTGTATGAGCACTGCTCCTATACCACACTCAGATGCATCCGTGGTTACTAGGAATGGTTTGTCAAAATCAGGGGCCCTGAGTACAGGGTCAGATATGAGGGTTGCCTTAAGTTGGGTAAAGGCCTTTTGACACTCATCAGTCCACTTAACTGCATTTGGCTGGGTCTTTTTGGTCAGGTCGGTCAATGAGGCAGCGATTTGGCTGTAGTGTGGTACAAATCGCCTGCAGTATCCGGCCAAGCCTAAGAAGGATTGGACCTGCTTCTTGGACCGTGGGACAGGCCACTTTTGGATAGCGTCCACCTTGGCCTGTAGGGGGTTTATGGTTCCTCGACCCACCTGGTGCCCCAGGTAAGTCACTCTGTTTTGGCCTATTTGACACTTTTTGGCCTTAACAGTTAGTCCGGCCTGCCTGATGCGCTCCAAGACCTTTTCCAGGTGTAGTAGGTGTTCAGGCCAGGAGTCTGAAAAAATGGCCACATCATCGAGGTAGGCAACTGCAAATTATCCCAGTCCTGCTAGTAGACCATCTACCAGCCTCTGGAAGGTGGCGGGTGCATTTCGAAGGCCGAAAGGAAGGACACTGAATTCATACACCCCCGCATGGGTGACGAATCCTGACCTCTCTTTGGCAGGTTCATCTAGTGGTACTTGCCAGTACCCCTTGGTTAAGTCTATTGTAGAGATGAACTGGGCACGTCCCAATTTCTCCAATAGCTCATCGGTGCGTGGCATTGGATAGTTGTCTGGACGAGTTACCGCATTTAGCTTACGGTAGTCCACGCAAAAGCGTATTTCCCCATCTGGTTTGGGTACCAGAACCACTGGAGATGCCCATGCACTGGTAGATGAGCGGATTATACCCATCTGTAGCATGTTCTGGATTTCCCGTTCTATAGCAGCTTGGGCATGAGGAGACATCCGGTAGGGTGGGGTTCTGATTGGGTGAGCATTACCTGTGTCAATGGAGTGGTATGCCCGTTCAGTCCGTCCTGGGGTGGCTGAGAACAATGGGGCGAAGCAAGTGCACAGCTCCTTGATTTGTCGCCGCTGCAGACGTTCCAGGGTGGTTGAGAGGTTCACCTCTTCCAAGCCATCGTCTTTTTTTCCGTCATAGTAGACACCGTCAGGCCACTCAGCATTATCTCCCTGGACTGTAAACTGACAAACCTGTAAGTCTCTGGAATAGAAAGGCTTGAGAGAATTAACATGGTAAACTCTAGGTTTTAGTGAGGAATTGGGAAATGCTATGAGGTAGTTCACAGTTCCCAGGCGCTCTTGGACCGTGAATGGCCCTTCCCATGATGCTTCCATCTTATGGGTCTGTTGCGCCTTCAAGACCATAACCTGGTCTCCTACCTTGAAGGAACGTTCTCTGGCATGTCTATCATACCAGGCCTTTTGCTCTTCCTGAGCATTCTTTAGGTTCTCTCTAGCAAGGGCTAAAGAGTGTCGGAGGGTGCTTTGTAGGTTGCTTACAAAGTCCAGAATGTTAGTTCCTGGAGAAGGTGTAAACCCCTCCCATTGCTGCTTCACCAACTGTAATGGCCCCTTAACCTCGTGACCATATACAAGTTCAAACGGTGAAAATCCTAAACTGGGATGTGGTACAGCCCTGTAGGCAAACAGCAACTGCTGCAACACTAGGTCCCAATTATTGGAGAATTCGTTGATGAATTTTCGTATCATGGCCCCCAAAGTTCCATTGAACCTTTCCACCAGGCCATTGGTTTGATGGTGGTACGGGGTGGCAACCAAGTGATTCACTCCATGCGTTTCCCACAGTGTTTTCTTGGTCCCTGCCAGGAAATTAGACCCTGAATCTGTAAGGATGTCGGAGGGCCAACCTACCCTGGCAAAGATGTCTGTTAGGGCCAGGCACACAGTGTTAGCCCTGGTGTTGCCTAGAGCTACTGCTTCCGGCCATCGGGTAGCAAAGTCCACTAAAGTCAGTACGTATTGCTTTCTTCTGGGCGTCTTTTTTGGGAAAGGGCCCAGAATATCCACAGCTACTCGCTGAAATGGGACCTCAATTATGAGGAGTGGCTGGAGAGGGGCCTTGACCTGGTCTTGAGGCTTTCCCACTCTTTGGCATACCTCACAAGACCGGACATACTTGGCAACATCCTTGCCCATCCCCTCCCAGTGGAAGGACTTCCCCAACCGGTCCTTGGTTCTGTTCACCCCAGCATGGCCACTGGGATGATCATGGGCTAAGCTTAAGAGCTTCCCCCGCTACTTAGTTGGAACCACCAACTGTTTTTGCGGCCGCTATTCTTCCCGGTGTCCACCAGAAAGAATTTCCTTGTATAAAAGTCCTTGGTCTATAACAAACCGGGATCGATTAGAAGAGCTGAGAGGTGGTGGGGTGCTCTGTGCCGCCGCCCAAGCTTTCTGAAGGCTGTCATCTGCTTCCTGCTCAATCTGGAACTGTTCCCTTGAGGCTGGGGTCACCAGTTCTTCCTCAGACTGTGGACTTGGGCTTGGTCCCTCTGGAAGCGATGTAGGTGATGGGATTGTTTCTGTTGCTGGTGAACCGCTCTCCGCTGGCGCACCTGAGGGTATTTCAGGCTCTGGCTGAGCCTTTTGGGTATGGCTGTCTGCTGCTTCTGCCAGTTCTGGCTCGCTGGCGCCCTCTGGCGTTGAGTTTGAAGATGTGGTTGCACTTGCTGGTGCTGGTTGCTGTTCCAGTTCCGGGCCTGGGACTGGAGGTACTGTGGCTGTTTCAGTGGTTGGCATGGAATCTGGGTCCACAATCTCTGTCTGGGTCTCTGGTAACAGAGACGGGGCCTCTGTGGACGGCTCAGGAACAGGAATGGGTCTGGAAGCTTGCCTGGTTTGGCTACGGGTAACCATTCCCACTCTCTTGGCCCGCTTCACCTGGTTGGCCAAGTCTTCCCCCAGTAGCATGGGGATAGGATAATTGTCATAGACTGCAAAAGTCCACATTCCTGACCAGGTTTTGTACTGGACAGGCAGTTCAGCTGTAGGCAAGTCTACAGCTTGTGACATGAAGGGGTAAATTGTAACTTTGGCCTTTGAGTTGATGAATTTGGGGTCAACGAAGGATTGGTGGATAGCTGACACTTGTGCCCCCGTGTCTCTCCACGCAGTAACCTTCTTTCTGCCCACTCTCAAATTTTCCCTTCGCTCCAAGGGTATTTGAGAGGCATCCGGGCCTGGGGATCTTTGGTGTGATGGTGGTGTAATGAATTGCACTCGCATGGTGTTCTTGGGACAGTTGGCCTTGATATGTCCCAGTTCATTACACTTAAAGCATCTTCCATCTGATGGGTCAGTGGGCCGAGGTGAGTTACTGGAGACTGGTGAGGTGGAAGAATAGCGCGTCTGTGGCTTGACTTGGGTTGTATGTGGGGTCTTTGGCTGTCCTCGGTTGTAAGGTTTATGGTCGGTGTGCCCCCTGGGGTATTCGTTCCCCTTGACCGTAGCTTTCTTGCTTTCTGCCACTTCCGTCCCTCTGGCTCCAATCTCCCCCGCCTCAGCGAGATTTTTGGGTTTTCCATCTTGTATGTACTGTGTTATGTCCTCAGGAACACCATCCAAGAACTGCTCCATTTGTATGAGGAGGTGCAGTTCTTCCAAAGTTTTAACATTGTGTCCTGATATCCAGCCTCATAATTTTTCCCAACGTAGTAGGCGTGTTTGGGAAATGACACATCTGATTTCTACTTCTGGGTTCTGAAATGCCGACGGGCATGATCCGGGGTGATCCCCATTCTGTATCTGGCCTTGGTTTGAAAAAGTTTATAGTCGTTCATTTGCTGCTTAGGCATTTCAGCCGCCACCTCTGCTAAAGGTCCACTGAGCTGTGGCCTCAATTATACCACGTACTGGTCTTCGGGGATGCTGTACCCAAGACAGGCTCTTTCAAAATTTTCCAAGAAGGCCTCGGTGTCATCACCTGCCTTGTAGGTGGGAAATTTCCTGTGCTGTGGAACAATCATTGGCGCAGGGTTGTTAGGGTTGGCTGTGTTTTGCTTAACCTTTTCTAATTCCATGGCCTGTCGGTGGGCTTCCCTCTGGAGTTCCAGCTGTTTTTGGTGGTCTGCATCTTTGGCTGCTTGCTCTCTTTTGTAGGCTGCCTCTCTTTCTCTTTCTCTCAGCTCCATCTCTTGTAGTCTTTTTTCCAGTTCTCGCCTGTGTTCAGCTTCTGTGATTTGTTCTTCGGCTCCCATTTTTGTCTTGGTAGGCATGGTTTTTGTTTTCTTGTGTTGGGGTGCCCTCCAGTGTTTATCTTCTGAACTGCAGGCTCTGTTGCCTCCTGGGGTCTGCCTAGCAACAAGGCTTTTGCCTTTTGTTTTCAATGTAAAGCAAACCAGAAAAACCACTTTATTTGCATGTATATAGTGCTGGTAATTGACTTCTAATGGGAGTGCTATTGTGTGACAAAAGACCCTTAACAGCTCTTAATGGCTTCTTTCTTACTATGCAAGCCACAAACTGCCAGAAAGAGCAGAAAAAAAATTCTCTCTGGTTCTCTTTTAAAACCAAACTGTTTCTCTCTGCTAAAAAGCCCTTAGCAGAGAAAAGAAAAATATAATATTCCTACTGGCTTCTGGATTCTGTCTATCCCATAACCGCTGCCACTCATGTCATAACTTTAGTCCCAGATTTGGACCTTAGCGTCCAAAATATGGGGGTTAGCATGAAAACCTCCAAGCTTAGCTACCAGCTTGGACCTGGTACTTGCTGCCACCACCCAAAAAATTAGAGTGTTTTGGGGCACTCTGGTCCCCCTGAAAAACCTTCCCTGGGGACCCCAAGACCCAAATCCCTTGAGTCTCACAACAAAGGGAAATAATCCTTTTTCCCTTCCCCCCTCCAGGTGCTCCTGGAGTGATACACAGACACAAGCTCTGTGAATCCAAACAGAGTGACTCCCCCTCTCCGTTCCCAGTCCTGGAAACAAAAGCACTTTCCTCTTCACCCAGAGGGAATGCAAAATCAGGCTAGCAAATCCAACACACACAGATCTCCCCCGATTTCTTTCTCCCACCAATTCCCTGGTGAGTACAGACTCAATTTCCCTGAAATTTCCCAGTGAAGAAACTTTAACAGGTTTTAAAAAGAAAGCTTTATATAAAAAAGAAAGAAAAATACATACAAATGGTCTCTCTGTATTAAGGTGACAAATACAGGGTTAATTGCTTAAAAAAATATGAATAAACAGCCTTATTCAAAAAGAATACAAATCAAAGCACTCCAGCACTTATATTCATGCAAATACCAAAGAAAAGAAACCATATAACTTACTATCTGATCTCTTTGGCCTTATACTTAGAAACAGAAGATTAGAAAGCAGAAACTACTTCTCCAAAGCTCAGAGAAAGCAGGCAGACAGACAAAGACCTCAGACACAAAATTCCCTCCACCCAAAGTTGAAAAAATCTGGTTTCCTGATTGGTCCTCTGGTCTGGTGCTTCAGGTGAAAGAGACATTAACCCTTAGCTATCTGTTTATGACAGGTGTGTATGCTAAGGGCAGTGGCCCTAATATTCCCACTCCCCTTTCTCCTGAAACGGTTCCAATACTGTCAAGCTAATGTCCTCTCCCATTCCTACTGTGTGCACCAAGAGGTCATGAAGTTAACTTGTTCAGATATCACAGCCAACAACATCTATGGCTTATCTATTGCACTCTTAACTGTGAGGTTAGACTCGCTACTCATCTGCCTCTCATGTTATGATCCTCAGAGCAGTGCTGAGCATAACATCTCACATGGAGTCCCTCAGGGCCCTGAACACTTGTGTCACCCATCTCTGTGCTGTCTTGCTTTTCTACACACCAATGCTTGGCTTGCCTGTGATACACAGATTCGGGAATAGCTCTTCTCACTCTCTTCAGATTTTCCTGGGATATGTATACCTGCTGGTCCCGCCTCTGATGAATCCAATCATGTACAGTGTGAAAAGCAAACACCTTCGTATGAGGATAATCAGGATGTTCTTCAAGTGACAGGTCAGTTCACAATCTGGCTATGGCACAGGGACTTAGAAGACAAAAAATACGGACCACAGCCACCTATTCCATCCTGGACCTTTCCATCTGAGATGATATGAGCTACTTATCTCCACTTTGTAGAGAGGCTCAGATGAGGTCTAAGCCCTGGCACAATGAGAGATGGATGTCCTGACTCGCTGGTGAGGGAGGACAGTGTAATGGGGGAAGGAGACCAAGGGAGGCAGTGACATGAACAAAGTTCTTGTGTTTCTGGAGAGACAGGGGACTAGTGGGATGTTGGCCCATATAAGTCGTATTCTTGGCTTCTGTGACTTCAGAATTCCTATTGATGCCATTAATAAAGAGAATGGATGTGGCTATTGTTTCCCGTTAGACCTGGCCTGTCACTTTCCTGGCTCTGGTTAAAAATCTACATGCCATGAAAAAAGCTGCAGAGCTATGATCAAAGCTCTTCTGCAGTTGCAGTCCTGGCCCTTCCTGAGCAGTTTGGGCACTGGGTGATCCAGGAGCGTGGCATCATGTGTGGTCAGAGGCTATTCAAGGACCACGGACACTCACCTTCCCCAACACCCTCAGAAAGGTGCTTGTGACTGAGTCATGTCAGAAACATGATTAATGCAGGAGCCCTGGGAGGCCATTCTTCCCCTGAGGCACCACCCTCTGCTCCTTCACTTCCCTCATATCCCTGACTCTACACAGGCTGGAAGCTGGAGCTTTACTGTGGTAAGAGCTGGCCAGACAGCCCTGATGTTCCACCTTCCCTGGGCAGGATGGTCAGAGGATCCAAGAACAGCCCCCAGCCTGTCTTTCCACCCACCAGGACACACCACAATTAAAGGTGCAGAGTCTGGGGCTCCCAACAGTGGCCTGGGCTCCTTGGCCAGTTCTTACCACAGTCCAGCTCTGGCCAGGCTGGGGACCACGCTTGTGGTAAAGAGAAGGAACATAGGGAAGGGCCTCAGGAGAAGAAGAGGAACAGGAGGGTGGAGGTCTAAGGGGAAAATGAGAAGCAGGGGATGCAGTATCCCTGAACCATTGCAGATCCCTGCAAGGAGGTCACTGGGGGAGGACAGGGCTGGAGGGTAGAAGAGGCACTTATCTATGGCCCAGATTATTGTAGCGTCTGAGGAGCTCTTGATCTTTGACATATTTATCAGTACAACACCCCATGCTGTAGGGCAACGTTATTAACACCACAGAAAAGATTCAAAGACCAGAAGGAACCACTGTGATCACCTAGTCTAACTGCCTGTGGAGCATGGGCCAGAGACCTCCCCTGAAATAACTCCTAGAGGAGAACTATTGGAACAACCTCCTGCCATGATTTAACAGTTGTCAGTGATGGAGAATCAACCACGGCCCTTGATAAATTCTTTCCATGGTTAATTACCCTCATTCTTAAAAAAAAAATACACCTTAGTTCCTTTCTGAATGTATCTAGATTCATCTTCCAGCCATTGGATCATGCTATAAATGTGTCTGCTAGACTGAAGAGCCCATTGTTAAATGTTTGTTCCTCATGTAGGTTCTTACAGACTTGGTCACGTCACCCCTTAACAATAACACCTCTTTCTGTTAAACGAAATAAATTGAGCTTCTTCAGTGGATCACTCTCAAGCAGGTTTTCTAATCCTTTCATCATTCTCTTGGTTGTTCTCTGACTCCTCTTCAGTTTATCCACGTCTTCCTCCAACTGTAGGCAATAGAACAGGACACAATATTCCAGCAGTGCTCCCAGCTGTGCCAAATACCCATGCAAAATATCATCTCTGCTGCTACTCGAGATTCCCCTGCTTATACTTCCTGGATTAAACTGGGACTTTCAGCCATAGCACACCACTGAGCTGCAAGTCTTTTTCAGAGTCACTACTTCCCAAGATTGGGTCCCCCATTCGACAAGGATGGCCTGCATCCCTTGTTCCCAGAGGTAACCTTTAAATTGAGCCATATTAAAAGAGATATTGTTGAGGCACAGAGGGATTAAGTGAGTTGACCAAAGTCACAGAAGAAGTCTGTGGAAGAGCCTGGAACTGAAGCCAGTTCTTCAGAGTCCCAAGCCAGCACTTTAAGCCCTGAACCATCCTTCCTATCTGGAACTAGTGGCTGGAGATGGGGCTGCTGGCAGCTCAGCATGCTGAGATTGCCAGAAACCCCAGGAATTCAACTCCTGTGAGATCACTAAAGAGGAGCCCAAGAACAATTCCTTTTCCAGATGAGAATGCTGTGCCATGCTTTCTCCCGAATCTATGGAGGGGCAAATCCATCATCCAGGATGCAGAGCATGGTCAGAATTGGTAAGCAACACCACATGAACTTCAGATGTGATTCAAAATCGGCATGTAGGCCTGGAGGTGACCACCTAAGTCAATGAGTCCAGTCCTTTTCTATGGGACGCGACCCTGGCATATTGTTTGGTGCATAAGCCTTTGCAAGCAGGGGCTAAATGAATTCCCCCTGATAGCTAGCTGGGAGTGGAAGAGACTTCTGAAGCAAACGGTATTTACATGAACACACCTAGTCTTCCTAGATACTCAGCAGATAGTGGTGTTGTTCAAAGTGATCTACTTTGGCTGATGCTGGGTTACAAATCACCGTCGTACTGAATTCAAGGGTAGCGAAATGTTGTTATCAATGTTATTTTCTTTATTGTAAGTGTAACCCTTCTGCCCCTCTGAGGGGATACCTGGGCAAGAAGACGTCAATCTCTGGATCTCTGTCCTCTTCTGCTTAGTGTATGTTATTTCAATAGTAGGAAATTCAGTCATTCTCTTCATTATAAAAACAGACCCAAGCCTCCATGAGCCCATGTACATTTTCCTTTCCATGTTGGCTGTCACAGACCTTGGCTTATCAATATCCACCATATCGACAACACTAGGTATATTTTTGTTTAACTCTAGGGAGATCAGCCACGATGCCTGTTTTGCCCAAATGTTCTTCATCCACTTGTTTGAATGCATTGAATCCTCTGTGCTGTTGTTGATGGCCTTTGACCGTTTCATCGCTATCCATGACCCACTGAGATATGCTTCCATCTTAACCCTGCCTAGAATAGGTAAGATGGGACTGGTGTGTGTTCTCAGAGGAGTGACTGTAATGCTCCCATTCCCTATTCTCCTTCAACAGTTCCAATATTGTCGATCCAATGTCCTCTCCCATTGCTACTGCATAAACCAGGATGTCATGAAGATGGCTTGTTCAGATATCAGAATAAACAGCATCTATGGCTTGTGTATTACTCTCTTGACCGAGGGGTTGGACTCGCTGCTCATCTTCCTCTCTTATGTGATGATCCTCAAAACAGTGCTGAGCATCACGTCCCAGGAGGAGGGTCTCAGGGCCCTGAACACCTGCGTGTCCCACCTCTGCGCCGTCCTTCTCTTCTACACACCAATGATTGGCTTGTCTCTGTTACACAGATTCGGGGAGGGCTCTTCTCCCTTGCTTCAGATTCTCCTGGGCTACATTTCCCTGCTTGTCCATCCCTTGATTAATCCCCTTGTGTACAGCGTGAAAAGCAAACACCTTTGTGCGAGGATACTCAGGGTGTTCGTCAAGTGAAGGATCAGTTCATCATCCTGCTCCAGCACTGATGACATGCGAGACGAGAAATACTGGCCACCTATTCTATCCTCGACCCTTTAATCCAAGACAACATGCACTACTGATCTCCACTATGTGGAGATAGGTTCAGATGGACTCTAAGGCCTGGAGCAATTGTAGAGGGGCTGGTGAGGGAGGGCAGGGCACTGGGCAAGGAGACCAAGACAGGCAGCAACATTTACAAAGTGACTTTGTTCGTTGAGAGCCAGGGGACTGGTTGGATGTTTGTTCATAAAGAACCATATTGGTGCCTGCTCAGACCACATAATTCCTCTCGATACAATCAATAAAGAGAAGGGAGGTGGATGTTGTTTCCCATTGCCCTGGCTTGACACTGTCCTCTCTCTGGTTAAACATTCGTGGGCCATGAAAAAAGTGCAGAGCTTTTCTGTTGTCACAGTCCTGGCCCTTCCTGAGCGCTCTTGTTGCTGTGTGATCCATGAGGGCTGCAGGAGCTGTGGACAGGGGCTATTCAAGGTTCATGGACACCCATCCTTCCCCCACTCCCTCAGCCAAGTGCTTGTGACTGAGTCATGTCAGAGGCAGGATTAATGCAGGAGCCTCAGGAGAGGCAGAGCAGAGTTGTATGTGTGAGTGAGGATATGACACACATCAGTCCTGGCAAGAGATTCAGGCTCAGGTTCCCTCCTCCTTCCCTTCATTTGTGCTGCCTCAGCAATGAAAAGGGCTGGAAATGGACCTCATCTCCCCAACAGAGGCACAGCCAGCTCCAATCCCAGCGCATCCCATTCACTGCAGGGTGACCACGCTTTCAAAATCAAAAGAAGGATAGAGGCAGGAGCCCCACCCCCTCTGTGACACTACCCCACCCCTCTTCTTCCCCTGTGAGGCCCCACCCTCTGCTCCTCTTCTTCCCCCAAGGCTCCACCCCCACTCCAGGCCAGAAGCTAAAGGTGGGCCATGGTGAAATGTGTCCGGGGAGCTAGAGCCACTTTGAGGACCACCAGATCCTCCAGCTGCCTTGGACAGGAGGCTGGGGGGGGCCAAGAGAAGCCTCCAGCCTGTGTCTCTGCCTCCTAGGACACACCCCAGGGAAGGTGGAGAGTCTTGGGCTCCTCACAGCAGCCTGGGCTCCTGGGGTAGCTCTTTGCATGGCCCGGCTGATGCCTAGACCAGGGGGGGAGTGGAGCATCAGGGGAAGTGGAAGTATAGGGGGAAGGGCCTAGTGGGAAGAGATGGGATGGAGGTGGGGTCTCCATGGAAAAGCAGCAGGGGTTGCGGCAAGCCTGAACCAATGCTCACCCCCCAAAGTAGTTTGGTGAGGGGCTGAGTAGAGGAGGAGGATGGGGCTATGGGGTAGGAGTCCTTGTGTTTTAGAGAAGACTGAATTAATGCAAACCCAGACAGGGGGCTCTTTTTCTAAGTACTCCAGGCAGAGAGTAAGTCATTGCAAGGACCTTGGAGGGAAGGGCAGGTTTCCTGCAGGGCCACCTCAGGCCACAAGGGGGCACTCTGGCACGGCCCCCATCCACAGGGACTTGGCCAGAGTGAGCTGTGCACTGGAAAGCTGTTATCACTGTGTGGAGTTTAGCTCAGCCCCCAGGCTGCTCTAAACTCCACTGAGGCAGGGGAAGGACAGGCCAGTGAATCAAACCCCTGTAACTGGCTCCTTGCCATCCCTGCTCTCTGCAGCTAAGGTGGGAGCTCTGCTGGCGCAGCAGAGAATCCAGCCGAACTTCTCACCACCCAGATGGCTGGAAGCCTGGCCCTGTTGTCTGGGCACTGCTCTGCGACTCAGGACAGCTGGGTTTGATTCCTTTGCCATGTGTGACCATGGGCAAGCCATGGGCTGTCTCTGAGCCTCTGCACAGGTGGATAATAGCCCTGCCCTGCCTCACAGTGGAGACCGAAGGATAAATACATTCAAGGTGCTCACATGCTCTAAGACTGTAAGATCGGGGCTATGTGAGGGGTTAAACAGAGCAACACTTCTGACATTTGTTTATAAAAGGCGTCTTACCACAGCCTCCTGTGACAGCTGCTTTTGGGAAACCCCGTGACTCCAGCATGTTGGTGTCTGCGGCAGATGTGGGGGTGCTCGGGGGTGAGAGTGAAGGGTAAGAACTGGATTTCTGAGAGGCGTTTTTGACCATTATGAGGATGCCAAGTGGCTCAGCACAGCCACTGGACCCGTGTTTGTGATCCATTGAGGCAGAATGGGTCTAACTGCCAAACAAAGGGAATAACAGACACAGGGGCGTTATCTTAGACATCTGCCTGGGCGACAGCAGTGTGGCAAAGGCCAGATTCACATCTTGGCCCTTCAACGTGGACACAGCAGAGCACTACGGTGACTGGGCCCAGGCTCACACAGGTTTCAGCAAAGTCTGATTCTAAAAGAAAATGACAAACAGATGGGAAAATGCTCTCAGAGACACAGGGAATCTAGGCTGGGTCCCAGGAGCTCCTTGGCTTCCCAAAAGAATGTAAGTTGGGCCAGTTTTGTTTGTCTATCTCGACAGTAAAGCCCGTCTAACTTAGCTTGCAGTGATACGTGAGATACGATGAGTGTAGACATGTGACAGCTGCCTGGTATTTTAAAAGAATTTTCCCCAATGCATTTTGCTGTTTGCCAATAAACCTACTAGTTTTAAGGAGGCTGGGGGTGACTCTATAGCCCCAGTCACAAGCACCTGAAGGGAAGAGACTGAGGTGTCCAACTGGACCGTCTCAGTGATAAGCATTTAGAATAGATGGGGTGTTCTTAGGTCAAAGAATGGGACAATTGTGAGATTCCCCCCAAAGCAGGAAAGGACCTGGTTTAGAGGGTAAAGAGACCATATATCCAGTGTAACTGTGACAATCCAGATACTTTTTCACCAGTGGATATAATTGTTTAGTGCCTATCAGCATTCAGGGTAGTGACTTCTTCAAGTTGCACCCAAGATAATGGTCTTCTCAAAATAATGATTCATAGAGTTATAGAATTTGAGGCCAGATGGAGCCATTAGATCATCTAGTTCAGCTGTCCCCCGCCCCCTCCCCAGGCCACTAGCCCCAGAGAGGAAGGATGAGTCAGGGTTGAAGTGCTGGCCTGGGACTCAGAAGAACTGGCTGCAGTTCCAGGCTCTTCCACAGACTTCTTTTGTGACCTTGGGCAACTCACTTAGTCCCTCCATGCTTCAGCAACATGTGCTTTAATATGGCTGAATATAGAGGTTTACATCAAGCAGCAAGGGATGCAGGCCATCCTTACCGGATGGGGGACCCAATCCTGGGAAGCAGTGACTCTGAAAAAGACTTGGGGATCAGAATTGGCTGAACATGAGTGCCCAGTGCGGCGCTACAGACGAGAAAGCTAGTGCAATCTGGGATGTACAACCAGGGGAATCTCACGTAGGGGCAGAGAGGTCATTTTGCCTTTGTATTTATCACTGGTGCGACCACTGCTGGGATCCTCTGTCCAGTTGTTCAGTTCTGGTGTCTACAGTTCAAGAAGGATGTTGATAAATTGGAGAGGGGTTCAGAGAAGATCCCAGAGAAAGATTAAACTATTATTGTTTTAAAAATGAGGGTAATTAACCATTGGAATAATTTACCATGGGCCGTGGCAGATTCTCCATCATTGAGAATTGCTAAATCAAGGCAAGAGGTTGTTCTAACTTTGCTCTAGGAGTTATTGTGGGGCAGGTCTCTGGTTTGTGCTGTGCAGGGGGTCAGACTAGGTGATCACAGTGGTGCCTTCTGGCCTTGGGATCTGCCCAGTGGAGTTAGTAGCATGGCCCTACCACATGGGGCGTTGTACTGATCAATATGTTACTGATTGTGAGGCGCTCAGACACTACAATAATTGGGCCAGAGCTCAGAGCTTTAGAGAGATTTCAGCTCTGTGTGCTTCATAAGGATGATTTGGATCACTGGATGGAGAACCTGAACTCTTCCCAACACCTCTTAGTGATAAGACCTGTCATTAGCACAATCCCCTTTGACGAGGGAGTTCTGGGCCCCTCCTGCAGCTCAGCAGTAAGAGGGGGCATCAGGATGTTCTCTCAGAGAGTGAAGGATCTGGAGAGCAGTGCCTGGCCCAACACAACTCTGCTGCGATGCCCCTCGGGCTGATCCTGACCCCCACCCTCTCCATGAGCAATGAGAGACGCTCTAGCGCTGGAGATAGACCTCAAATCCTGCCTCCCAATTTCCATCATCACAAAGTTTGCGTTCGCTGGAGCTGGGTGGTTTTTTGGGCGTCCAATAGGGTGTTAGCAGCAAGCACTTGGAGCTGGGTTTGGATCACTCCCCTTTCTATTAAGAGTGTGCATGGCTTTGATTTCTGGGTGTGTGCATGTGTCATGCCTGAATAATGGTAGAGAACATATGAGCTGTGCATGAGGATCCAGTGACTCTTTGACTTATGTCCGGCTGTCTGTGGCATAACCTGGTTCCTTACAGCATGGGACTCTGTAGCCCGGTACATCTCTGTCACTGTAAAAGCAGCAAAGAATCCTATGGCACCTTATAGACTAACAGACATTTTGGAGCATGAGCTTTCATGGGTGAATACTCACTTCGTCAGATGCATGTAGTGGAAATTTCCAGAGGCAGGTATATATATGCAGGCAAGCTAGAGATAATGAGGTTAGTTCAATCAGGGAGGATGAGGCCCTGTTCTAGCAGTTGAGGTTTGAAAACCAAGGGAGGAGAAACTGGTTTTGTAGTTGGTAAGACATTCACAGTCTTTGTTTAATCCTGAGCTGATGGTGTCAAATTTGCAGATGAACTGAAGCTCTGTCGCTGTGCGATGAGAAATATCCACTAACTAAACCTCAGTGCCGGCCTTCTGTGGGTGCTCTGCTTGAGATACGGCTAGCAGTGCCAGCAACTGGGATTTTATTGGGATTCTCACATTATCTCCTCTCTTCTTAGAGCCCCAACTTCTGGAATCTAAACACTGTGCAGGAATCTCAGCTTTCAGTTTTCCAAAGATTTTTTTTTAAATGAGTTGCTAGAAACCCTGAATCAATTGCACCCCAAAAGGCTGAGAAACCAAAGACATATGAAAACAAACCCCACATTAGTGTATTTTAAATCTCATTATTTTTAATACAATCTCATTATTTTTAGGGGTGTGACTCATACTAGTTGAATGGGGCTTGATGATACTGCGTACTCAGTTCAAAAGATCTGAACAGCAAGCAGCAAAATACACAACAATTAACAGGATTTTTTATAAAGTACATCAAAAGCAGCAACCTGCCAAACAATCAATAGGGCCACTGGGACAATTGAGGTGGTAAAAGAGCAGTCAAGGAAGATGAGGCTGCTGCCAACAGGCTAAATGAATTCTTTGCATTGCTCTTCACTTTAGAGAATGTGAGGGAGATTTCCAGCCCTGAGCCATTCTTCTTAGGTGATTCATCAGGGCCTCAGATATATGGAGAAGATATACATATAAGGTGAGTTGGTGGCTTTGCAGGAAATATGCGGTAAGTGGGAGGGGGGTGTGGGGTGAAAAGAGGGGGTGAGGAGAATTTGGGATGTGCAGGGCTGTGGTGACCAGAGAAAGAGGCGACTTTCCCCAGCTCCAGAGCTGCAGTTGCCGGGGAGAGATGGCCCTCCCTCCCAGCTTCAGTTCAGGGGCTGCTGCAGTGGAAGAGCGAGGGCACATCCACTGCATTAGAAAGGTAACACTACTGATATTAAAATATGAGTTGTGTGCTCTTATTTCTAGAACAATTTTTTTTTGTTATATAGAGTTTTTATCCAAATAACGGTCTCAAGTGGCAGTAGGGGAAGTTTCAGCTCATACTAGGATTAACTTGTTCACTAGGAGGGCGGTGAAGCACTGGAATGGGTTCCCTAGGGAGGTGGTGGAATCTCCTTCCTTAGAGGTTTTTAAGGTCAGACTTGACAAAGCCCTGGCTGAGGTGATTTAGTTGGGGATTAGCCCTGTTTTGAGCAGGGGGTTGGACTAGATACCTCCTGAGGTCCTTTCCAACCCTCATGTTCTATGATTCTATGATTAGCTATTTGTGTCATCTGGTAGAGAGGCCCATTTAAATGACAGGTTTCATAACAATTTAGTAGTCCAGCAATTTGATATTTGAGTTCCTTCAGAACTCTTGAGTGAATATCATCTGGTTCTGGTGACTTTTACTGTTTAATTTGTCAGTTTGGACTGAAACCTCTGTGGCCAATTATGACTTTGGTGCAGTCTGGGAACCGGTTTAACTGATGAGCCCCCAACATTCAGCTGGGAAGGCCTCTCTCACGCTGCTCTGGGGGTGACACAGCCAGGCTCTCCAGGCCCATTATCATCAAGCACGACAGAAGGTGGTGCCACCCACCCAACTGACCTACCTGAGTGCTTTACTTAAGTCACTCACACACAAATAGGAGACAACAGCCAATTTACCTGCTCCCCAGCCTTGCATCCTTGCTGCAGAATAATCCCAGAATTATACAGTCTTGCACTGCACAGGTATCTGTACAATGCAAACTCATTAATAGGGGTCACTGTCCCCTCAATGAATCATAGAATCATAGTAGATAAGAATTGGAGGAGACCTCAGGAGGTCATCTAGAACCCCAACTAAATCATCCCAGCCAGGGTTTTGTCAAGATGAGCCTTAAAAACCTCTCAGGATGGAGATACCACCACCTCCCTAAGTAACCCATTCCAGTGCTTCACCACCCTCTTAGTGAAATAGTGTTTCCTAATATCCAACCTAGACCTCCCTCACTGCAACTTGAGACCATTGCTCCTTGTCCTGTCATCCGCCACCACTGAGGACAGCTTAGTTCCATCCTCTTTAGACCCCTCCTTCAGATAGTTCAAAGCTGCTATCAAATCTCCTCCCCCCCACACTCTTCTCTTCTGCATAGTAAATAAGCCCAGTCCCCTTAGCCTCTCCTCATAAGTTATGTGCCACAAACCCCTAATCATTTTCTTTGTCCTGCGCTAGACTCTCTCCAATTTCTCCACATCCTTTCTCTCGTGGGGAACCCAAAACTGAATGCAATAGTCCAGATGAGGCCTTACCAGTGATGAATAGAAGGATATAATCACTTTGATCTGCTGGCAATGCTCCTGCTAATGAAGCCAAATATGCTGTAACCTTCTTGGCAACAAGGGCCCACTGCTGACTCATATCCAGCTTCTCGTCCATTCTAAGGCCCAGGTTCTTTTCTGCAGAACTGTCGCTTAGCTAGTGGCTCCTCAGACTGTAGCAGTTAATGGGATTCTTCTGTCCTAAGTCCAGGACTCTGCAATTGTCCCTGTTGAATCTCATCAGATTTCTTTTGACCCACTCCTCCAATTTCTCTAGATCACTCTGGACCCTATCCCTACCCTTCAGTGTATCTACCTCTCCCCACTGCTTAGTATCATCCACAAGCTGCTGAGGGTCCAGTCCATCCCAGTGGGAGATAGATAGGCAAGAGCTTCAGTGCACCTTCACTGTATATGGAAAGGTAGAAACCTCCAAATCAGTCAATGGCTAAGGTATTGTGCACATCAGATTCTTTAACCAGCCTTCCCAGCTCTGTACATCCCTGTCCACCTTGTAAAACATCCATTCACCAGATCCTCCAGGCAGTGCCTACTGTGACAGGCCCTGGTAGCACATTTCTGATGAAACTGTGCTAGCCGGGAGCTGGAGTTGTGGAAGGACAGACATGGTGGGTGGGCCTAGCTACCAGTGCATCACTGAGATCTGTGCATCACTTTGGGAATCCCTGGCTCCTGGTTCCCCCTTTTCATTCCTCAGGGAGAAGGGAAGAGACCTCCACTCCTGGAATGATCTAAGAGAAATTTCTTTGTATGGAGCCTTGTGGAATCTCCCTTCCCTGGCTGTTCCCTGGGTTTGTAAGGCAGAAAAGAGGCTGCTGAGAACAATCTGCTCCTATATTATTATTATTCCTATTCCTATTGTTATTATTCTATTAGTCTATTTTATTTTATTTAAGCAAGATCAAACTGTGACATCATGACCGTTAGTGCTCGGCCACCCTCGAGATAGCCATGTGACTAATCAGAACCACAGGAACATTGATGAGAGGCCCAGATTCCAGGAATAGAACCTGCAGGAGGGCTTGGGGTTCAGCTCAGTTGAGTAGGATCACCAGGCAACCCCTGTTAATTGACATTCTAAAATTTGCATTGGCCATGATGGGGTTAAAGCTGGTACACACTAAGCCAAGCAGCTGAGATTCCCTGATGGCCAAGTGGCCCCCAAGGGAATGTGCAGACATGCTTCATAAAGACAGCTGCCTCCATGTCTGAACAGATACTGCCTGCTGCCTGTGCAACCTCACTGATGACTTCTTGTCCTTTTGGGTGAAAACCTCTGGTGTCAGCAGCTCCACATCTAGCAGGAATTGGGTACGTTGGCAGGTTTCACTATCTTTAAAATGCGAAGAGAAAGGGAAAGCCGGAAGGCTGTTTCCATTTGCAAATGTTCTGTGCTGCAGCAGAGGACTCAGCTGGGCTGTCGGGGTGACACAGTAACAGGGACTGGGGGCAGGCAGCTCTAGGGAGCTTGGGAACCCCTCCACTACATCTGCCCAGGGTCCATGGTCGGTTATTCAAGCTACACAGAAATCTGAGATTCAAAGCAAGATTGAAGTGCAAAAACCCTGATGCTCCAAGTCAGGATTTCTCAAGGGCTCCCATTTCTAGAAATACTTTAAGTTCTGGACCCGATCCTGTCAGAGGCTGAGAGATAAGAGACTCCACGGAATACAGTGACTAATTCCCAAATCACCTCAGGTTTATTTGCTTCTGGAAATTTAATCAGCAAATAATTTTCAAAGGTTTTATTCTCTGGCATGTTTGTGAATGCAGGAATTCGGAGTTGAGTTGCTCTGTTTCTCAACTGTCTAAGGGCTCCAGAATTTCTTCCCAGTAGAGACCCATCAGAGTTACAGGGCTACTGACATCTCTGCCCCCCTCTGGCCTCTGAGTTCCAGATGTCAGGTCTTGTATCCTGTCCTCTCCTGGGGTGGAATCTCATGATCCTCTCATCCTCCCACCCTGGGCTACAGCACACTATGTGTCAACTGTTGGTAGAGCAGATCCAAGACGGTTTGGTGCCCATGGTCCATCTCTCTTGGAGTCTGTGAGCAGTAGTGAGACGAGTGATCAGTTAGACTGCTGGAAACAAAATACTATTTATCTGAACAGCACAAAAAGAGATTAACATGGGAGAATAAGAGTTTTCAGTTAACAGTCTATACCATCTCTGACCATGAGGCCTCCAAATATGACGGGTACCCAGGCAGGCCAAAGACCATCAGACTTCCCCAGAGGTGTCTGTGTCTTTCAATCTGAGTTGCTTATCAGCAACAGTTGTCCCATTTCAGAACAGCATCCCAGCCCTGGCAAAATAAGTTGTGTAAAATGACTGTAGCTCAAAACAGGTTCTTCCCAGCCTGTATCTCTGGTATTCGGTCTTGAAATCCCATGTACTGCAAAGAGGCAGTGCCATAATTTGAACGCTCAGGAGTGGAGAAAATAGATAGATAGATAGATAGATAGATAGATAGATAGATAGATAGATAGATAGATATGAGGCACTGAAATTTGTTTATAAATAGCTTCAGTGTGGGACAGATAAAGACAATGACAGCTTTTACCATTCTCTTGCCATATGTTTACACACATCAAGATAAAATGGGCCACACTCAGAAGTGGAGGGCCAGAAAGGTTGTCTTTGTGAAGGTCACAACTGTAAAATCACACAGTGCTCAAGTAGGCTGTGGAATTCAAAGCCATAAGATATCAATGGGGACAAGAATTTAGCAATATTCAGAGAGGGACTGTAGGCATATATGGATTACCAGAATATTTAATTACTGTAGTGACGACTTTTTAAAGAAGTCTGTGAAGGGCTCAAAACCTTTCTGATTTACAGAACAAAATCTTGGGTCTCAGGGGCAGGGGAATTTTCCCTGGTAGCAGGTTATCTCATAGATGCCTATTGAAAAGCTTCTTCTACGTTCACGTGCAGCATCTGGTACTGGTCACTGGATACTGGGCTATATGGACTATAGGTCTGATCCAGCCTGGGATTGCCTATCCTCCTCTCGGTGTTGTAAATCCAAGACTATATTTTTGATGATCTGCCTTAAGCTCCTTGGTGTGTCTAGACTTGCACCGAGAGCAGAAAGGTGTCTTGTTAAATATCTAGTCTCTCGTCCTTTTTTTCTTTTCAGGAAGGAATGTTAAAAATTTCTTGGACCTGTCCAGTATATTATGTCAGCTGTCAATGACACCAAATTCAACTCTGCAGTGTTCCTGCTCACTGGGATACCTGGGCAGGAAGACGTCCATCTCTGGATCTCTGTCTCATTCTGCTTAGTGTATGTTATTTCAATAGTAGGAAACTCAGTCATTCTCTTCATTATAAAAACAGATGCAAGCCTCCATGAGCCCATGTACATTTTCCTTTCCATGTTGGCCATCACAGACCTTGGCATATTGATATCCACCATGCCGACGATACTGGGCATATATTTGTTTAATTCTCGGGAGATCAGCTTCGAAGCCTGTTTTGCTCAGCTGTTCTTCATCCACTCGCTTCAGTTAAATGAATCCTCCATGCTCTTGTTGATGGCCTTTGATCGCTTCGTCGCAATCTGTAACCCACTGAGATATACTTCCATCTTAACCGTGCAGACAATAGACAATATGGGACTGATAAGTGTGCTAAGAAGTTTGACTGTAATATTCCCAATCCCGTTTCTACTGAAAAGGTTCCGATACTGTCGAGCCAATGTCCTCTCCCATTCTTATTGCCTGCACGCGGAGGTCATGAAGATGGCTTGTTCTGATATCTCAGTGAACAGCATCTACGGCTTGTTTATTACATTCTTAACGGTGGGATTGGACTTGCTGCTCATCCTCCTTTCTTATGTGATGATCCTTAATACAGCATTGAGCATCGCATCCAATGCAGAGTGCCTCAGGGCCCTGAACACCTGCGTCTCCCACCTCTGCGCCGTCCTGCTCTTCTACACACCAATGATCGGCCTGTCTGTGATACACAGATTTGGAAAGGGATCATCTCCCTTGCTTCAAACTGTCCTGAGCTACATCTCCCTGCTGCTCCCACCTCTGATTAATCCAATCGTGTACAGCATGAAAAGCAGACACCTGCGTGCGGGGATAAGTAGGGCATTAGTCAAGTGCAGGGTCAGTTCATGAACCACCTGGAGTGCTGCTGTCATGGGAGATGATAAACACGGACCACCTATTCCATCCTGGATCCTTACATCCAAGACAACAAGAGCTATTGATCTCCACTCTGTAGAGCGAGGTTTAGACGGGGTCTAATATCTGGAGCAATGGAACGGGTCGGAGAGGGAGGACAGGGCACTGGGGGAAGGAGACCAAGGCAGGCATCAGCATTGACCGAGTGACTGTGTTCGTGGACAGCCAGAGGACCGGTGGAATGTTAGCCCAAAAATTGCCACATTGGTGACTGCTCCGAATTTAGAATTCCTGTGGATAGTCAATAAAGAGAAGGGACGTGGATGTTGTTTGTCATTACATCTGGCCTATCACTGTCCTGCCTGTGGTTAAATATCCACAAGTCATAAAAATGCTGACTGGCAGTCGTAGTCCTGGCCCTTCATGAGCCCTCTGGGCACTGTGTGATCCATGGAGGCTGCTCCAACTGTGGTCAGGGGCTTTTCATGGGGCACAGTCATGCACCCTTCCCCTAGGTCCTCAGGAAAGTGCTTATGTCTGAGTCACGTCAGAGACATGATTAACACAGGAACCCCAGGAGCAGGGCCGGCACCCGGCACCAGCGTAGCAAGAAGGTGCCTGAGATGGCAAATGAAGAGAGGTGACACGCCTGGCTCTTCAGCAGTGATTCAGCAGTGGGTCCCTCATTCCATCTCAGAGCGAAGGACCTGCTGCCGAATTGCCACTGATGCCGGCTTTTTTATCATTAATTAATTATTATTATTATTATTATTATTATTATTATTATTATTATTATTATTATTATTTTATTATTTGCTGCTTGGGGCGGCAAAAATGCTAGAGCCAGCCCTGCCCAGCAAGGGAACATCCACTGCATTAGAAAGATAACAATACTGATATTAAAATATGAGTTGTGAGCTCTTATTAGCAGAAAAAAAAATCAATAATAATTTTTTTACATAGGGTTTTTATCCAAGTAATGGTCCCAAGTGGCAGTGGGAGCGGTCTAGGTTGAATATTAGGAAACACTGTTTTAATGGGAGGGTGATGAAGCACTGGAATGGGTTCCCTAGGGAGGTGGTGGAATCTCCTTCCTTAGAGGTTTTTAAGGTCAGGCTGGGATGATGTAATGTTATGCTGGATGATTTAGTTGGCTTGAAATAGCCCTGGCTGAGATGATTTAGTTAGGGATGGGTCCCGCTTTTAGCAGGGGGTTGGACTAGATGACCTCCTCAGGTCCCTTCCAACCCCTATGTTCCAAGAGTCTATGATTAGCTAATTGTGTCATCTGATAAAGAGGCTCATTTAAATGATAGGTTTCACACCACATTCAGTAGTTCTGCAATTTGATATTTGAGTTCTTTCAGAACTCTTGAGTGAATATCATCTAGTCCTGGTGACTTTTACTGTTTAATTGATCAGTTTGGACTAAAATCTTTGTGGCCAGTTATGACCGAGAATGCAGTCTGGGATCCAGTTTAACTGATGAGCCCCAAACAATTCAGGTGGGCAGGCCGCTGCTCTGCGGGTGACACAGCCAGGCTCTCCAGGCCCTGTTATCACCCAGCATGACAGAAGGTGGTGCTACCCACCCAGCTGACCTATCTGAGTTCTTTACCTAAGTCACTCACATACAAACAGGAGACAATATCCAATGTACCAGCTCTCCTAACTTGCACCCTTGCTGCAGAATAATCCCAGAATTATACAGTCTTGTACTGCACAGGCATCTGTACAATGCAAACTCATTAATAGGGGTCACTGTCCCCTCAATGAATCATAGAATCATAGCAGATAAGAATTGGAGGAGACCTCAGGAGGTCATCTAGTCCTCTGCTCAAACAGGACCAACCCCAACTAAATCATCCCAGCCAGGGCTTTGTCAAGATGGGCCTTAAAAACCTCTAAGGATGGAGATTTCACCACCTCCCTAGGTAACCCATTCCAGTGCTTCACCACTCTCTTAGTGAAATCATGTTTCCTAATATCCAACCTAGACCTCCCCCACTGCAACTTGAGACCATTGCTCCTTGTCCTGTCATCCGCCACCACTGAGGACAGCTTAGTTCCATCCTTTTTAGACCCCCCCTTCAGAGTTCACAGCTGCTATCAAATCCCCTCCCCCCACACTCTTCTTTTCTGCAAACTAAATAAGCCCAGTCCCCTTAGCCCCCCCTATAAGTTATGTGCCACAGACCCCTAATCATTTTCTTCGTCCTGTGCTAGACTCTTTCCAGCTTTTCCGCATCCTTTCTGTAGTGAGGGGCCCAAAACTGAATCCAGTAATCCAGATGACACCTTACCAGCGATGAATAGAGGGGTAGAATCACTTTGATCTGCTGGCAATGCTCCCGCTAATGAAGCCCAATATGCTGTTAACCTCCTTGGCAACAAGGGCACACTGCTGACTCATCCATTCTAAGGCCCAGGTCCTTTTCTGCAGAACTGTCGCTTAGCTAGTGGGTCCTCAAACTGTAGCAGGTAATGGGATTCTTCTGTCCTAAGTGCAGGACTCTGCAATTGTCCCTGTTGAATCTCATCAGATTTCTTTTGGCCCAATCCTCCAATTTCTCTAGGTCACCCTGGACCCTATCCCTACCCTTCAGTGCATCTACCTCTCCCCACAGCTTAGTATCATCCACAAGCTTGCTGAGGGTGCAGTACACCCCAATGTGGGATAGATAGGCAAGAGCTTTTGTTTACCCAGCTGACATTTTGGATCTCCATGAGAAATTGGTGGCTTTTCATATTCTTCTCTCTTACAACATAAACAAAGGTTGCACTGAGTGAGTGTATGGCTTCACTCTGTATATGGAAAGCAGAAACCTCCCTACCGTCTATGGCTAAGGTATTGTGCAGATGAGATCCTCTAATCAGTTTTCCCATTTTTGTTCGTTCCCATCCACCTTGTAAAACATCCCTTTACCAGATCCTCCAGACAGTAACTACTGTGACAGGCCCTGGTAGCACATTTCTGATGAACCTGTGTTAGCCGGGAGATGGAAAGTATCTTATAGCGGTGCTAGAGGCACAGAGATTGTGGGTGAGTAGGTATAGCTACCAGTGGACCACTGAGATCTGTCCATAACTCTGGGGATCCTGGGTCTCCCTTTTCATTCCTCAGGGAGAAGGAAAGGGAACCCCCCTCCTGGAATGATCCAAGAAAAAAATCCTTATATGGAACTTTGTGGAATCTCCATTCCCTGGCTGTTCCCTGGGTTTATAATGCAGAAAAAAGGCTGCTGAGAAAAATATGGTCCTATATTATTATTATTATTATTATTATTATTATTTTGTTTCAATAAGATTAAAGCTGTGACATCATGACTGTTAGCACTCAGCCACCCTCGAGATAGCCATGTGACTAATCAGAACCACAAGAACATTGATGACAGGCCCGGTTTCCAGGATTAGAACCTGCACCAGGGCTTGGGGTTCAGCTCAGTTGAGTAGGATCACCAGGCATCCCCTGTTAATTGACATCCAAAAATTTGCATTGGCCATGATGGGGTTAAAGCTGGTGCACACTAAGCCAAGCAGCTGAGATTCCCTGATGGCCAAGTGGCCCCCAAGGGAATGTGCAGACATGCTTCCTAAAGATACCTGCCTCCGTGTCTGAAGAGATACTGTCTGCTGCCTGTGCAACATCACCGATGACTCCTTGTACTTTTGGGTGAAAACCTCTGGTATCAGCAGCTCCACATCTAGCAGGAATTGGGTACATTGGCAGGTTTTACTATCTTTAAAATGCAAAGAGAAGGGGAAAGCTGGAAAGTTGTTTCCATTTGCAAATGTTCTGTGCTGCAGCAGAGGACTCAGCTGGGCTATTGGGATGACTCAGTGACAGGGGCTGGGGCACAGGCAGCACTAGGTAGCTTGGGAACCCCTTCCCTGCATTTGTCCAGGGTCCATGGTCGGTTATTCAAGCTACACAGAAATCTGAGATTCAAAGCGAGGTCGGAGTGTGAAAACCCTGATGCCCCAAGACAGGATGTCTCAAGGGCTCCCATTTCTAGAGATGCCGTATGCTCTGGGCTCGATCCTGCCAGAGGCTGAGTGATACAAGACCCCACGGAATATCAGTGACTAGTTCCCAAATTGCCTCAGGTTTGTTTGCTTCCGGAAATTTAATCAGCAAATACATTTTAAAAGGTTTTGTTCTCTGGCTTGATGGTGAAGGCAGGAATTCAGAGCTGTGTTGCTCTGTGGTAACAGGTCTGGTATATTTCTGTTTCCTGACTGGCTAAGGGTTCCAGAATTTTATTCCCTGTAGAGACCCTTTAGAGTTACCAGCTACCTGCATCTCTGTCCCCTCTCTGGTCTCCGAGTTCCAGATGTCAGGTGTTGTACCCTGCCCTCTCCTGGGGTGGAATCCCATGATCCTCCCATCCCCTGACCCTGGGCTACAGCACACTATGTGTCAACTGTTGGTAGAGCAGAACCAAGTGGGTTTGATGCCCTTGGTCCTTCTCTCTGGGAGTCTGTGAGCGGTGATGAGTCGAAGGATCAGTCAGACTGCTGGAAACAAAATACTATTTAATCTTAACAACACAGGAAAAAGAGACTAACATGGGAGAATAAGAGAGTTTTCAGTTAACAGTCTATGCACATTTCTGACCCCGAGGCCTCCAACTCTGACGAGGACCCAGGCAAGCCAAAGGCCATCAGACTTCTCCAGAGGTGTCAGTGTCTGTCAATCTGAAGAGCTTTTCAGCAACAGTTGCCGCATTTCAGAACAGCATCCCAGCCCTGGCAAAACAAGTTGCGTAACGTGGCTGTAGCCCAAAACAGGTTCTTCCCAGCATGTATCTCTGGTATTCGCTCTCAAAATCCCATGTACTGCAAAGAGGCAGTGGCATAATTTGAACTCTCAGGAGTGGAGAAAATAGATAGATAGATAGATAGATAGATAGATACTGAAATCTGTTTATAAATAGCTTCAGTTTATAAATAGCTTCAGTGCAGGACAGATAAATGCAATGATAGCATTCACCATGCTCTCACCATGTGTTTACACACGTCAAGATAAAATGGGCCACTCTCAGAAGTGGAGGGCCAGAAAGGTGGTCTGCGTGAATGTCACAATTGTAAAATCGCACAGCGCTCAAGCAGAGTGTGGAATTCAAAACCACAAGATATCAATGGGGACCAGAGTTTAGCAGGATTCAAAAGGGGAGTGTATGTGTATATGGGTTACCAGAATATTTAACTACAGTAGTGAAGATTTTTTTTAAAAAGTATTGGAAGGGCCCAAAACCTGCCTGATTTACAGCATAAGATATCTCTGACTATTCGGTCTCAGGGGAGAGGGGAATTTTCCCTGGGAGCAGGTTATCACATAGATGTCTATGCCTTCTTCCACCTTCCCCTGCAGCACCTGGTACTGGTCACTGCATAGTGGGCTAGATGGACTGCAGGTCTGATTCAGCCTGGGATTGCCGATCCTCCTCTCAGCGTTGTAAATCGAAGACCCTATTCTTGCTGATCTGCCATGAGCTCCTGGGAGTCTCTAGAGTTTCACTGAAAGCAGAAAGGGGTCTTGTTAAATATTATCTAGTCTCTTGTTCTTTTTTCTTTTCAGGAATGAAAGCTCAACATTTCTTGGACCTGCCCAGTTCATTATGTCAGCTGTCAATGACACCAAATTCAATTCTGCAGTGTTCCTTCTCACCGGGATATCTGGCCAGGAAGACATCCATCTCTGGATCACTGTCCCCTTCTGCTTAATGTATGTTATTTCGATAGTAGGAAATTCAGTCATTCTGTTCATTATAAAAACAGATCCAAGCCTCCATGAGCCCATGTACATTTTCCTTTCCATGTTGGCCATCACAGACCTTGGCATATCGATATCCTCCATGACGACGATACTGGGCATATACTTGTTTAATTCTTGGAAGATCAGCTTCAGTGCCTGTTTTGCCCAGATATTCTTCATCCACTCGCTTTCAAAAACTGAGCCCTCCGTCCTCTTGCTGATGGCCTTTGACCGCTTCATCGCAATCTGTAACCCGCTGAGATATTCTTCCATCTTAAGCCTGCCAAGAATAGGCAAAATGGGACTGGTATTTGCACTAAGACGTTTGGTTCTAGTATTCCTACTCCCATTTCTACTGAAAAGGTTCCGATACTGTCGAGTCAATGTCCTCTCTCATTCCTTCTGCCTGCACCAGGAGGTCATGAAGTTGGCTTGTTCAGATATCACAGTGAATAGCATCTACGGCTTGTATATTAAACTCTTAACAATGGGGTTGGACTCGCTGCTCATCTTCCTCTCTTACATGATGATCCTCAAAACAGTGCTGAGCATCACGTCCAATGCAGAGCACCTCAGGGCCCTGAACACCTGCGTCTCCCACCTCTGTGCCGTCCTGCTGTTCTATTCAGCAGAGATCGGCCTTGCTCTGATACACAGATTTGGAAACGGCTCATATCCCTTGCTTCAAACTGTCCTGGGCTACATCTCCCTGCTGCTCCCACCCCTGATTAATCCAATCATGTACAGTATGAAAAGCAGGCACCTGCATGCAGGGATAATGAGGGCATTCGTCAAATGCAGGATCAGTTCATGAACCACCTGCAGCGCTGCTGTCATGGGAGATGTCATAAACAGATAGCTAAGGGTTAACGTTCTTTTACCTGTAAAGGGGTAACAACAATAACCTGAAACACCTGACCAGAGGACCAATCAGGAAACAAGACTTTTTCAAATCTGGGTGGAGGGAAGTTTTGGGTGTGAGTGCTTTGTTCTTGGTCTGTTCTTTTTCTCGGCTCTGAGAGTGATCACAGGAATCTCCAGGCTTTCTAATGTTCTGTTTCCAAGTTGTAAGTACAAGGATAGTAAGACAATAGGTTTATATTGTTTTTTTGTATTTACATGTGTGTAGTTGCTGGAGTGTATTCTTTTTGGATAAGGTTGTTTAGTCATTTTTTTTCCTTTAAGCAATTGACCCTGTATATTGTCACCTGGATACAAAGACTATTTTTAATGTATTTTTTCTTTCTTTTTTATATAAAGCTTTCTTTTTAAGACCTGTTGGAGTTTTTCTTTAGTGGGGACTCCAGGGAATTGAGTCTGCAGCTCACCAGGGAATTGGTGGGAGGAAGAAGTCAGGGGGAAAATCTCTTTGTGTTAGATTTACTAAGCCTGACTTTGCATACCCTCTGGGTGAGGGGGGGAGAGATTAGATCTCTTGGTACTTGTGTTTCCAGGACTGGAAACAGGGAATCTCCTAGGGTCGTCCAGGGAGGGGAGCCTGGGAGGAAGTAACCAGGAAACAAGGGAAGGGGGTTATTTCCCTTTGTTGTAAGACTCAAGGCATCTGAGTCTGGGGTCCCCCAGGGAAGGTTTTGAGGAGACCACAGTGAGCTAGGCACTGTATAATTCCTAGCTGGTGGCAGCGATACCAGGTCCAAGTTGGTACCTAAGCTTGGAGGTTTTCATGCTAACACCCATATTTTGGAGGCTAAGGTCCAGATCTGGGAAGAAATGTTATGACAGGAGACGAGAAACATGGATCACCTATTCCATCCTGGAGCCTCCCATCCAGCTCTGGGTGCTGTGTGATCCATGGGGACTGCTCCAGCTGTGGTCAGGAGCTATTCATGGGGCACAGTCACACATCCTTCCCCTGCGTCCTCAGGAAAGGGCTTGTGAATGAGTCATGTCAGAGACATGATTAACACAGGAACCCCAGGAGAAACCATTCAGGCAGCCCAGCCACTCCACGCCCATTGATGGCTCTGCATTCAGCAAACCTACAGAGTGCCCCCCCATCTAGCCGTAATTCCCCAGGTGTGGAGCACAGCTGTGTCTGTGAGAGAGGGTCGACTCTGGCCCATTTTCTGGCCATCATTCCGCTCATTTGGTGCTGCCCCAGCAATGCAAAGGGGTGGAAACAGGCCTCAGCTCCCTGACAGAGGCACTGCCAGCTCCTATCCCAGCCCAGCCCATTCAGTGCAGGATGGCTGCCCTTTCTAAAGGGAAAAGTGGGACACAGGCAGGAGCCCCATCCCCTCTGCGACCCCGCCCTTCCCCCTCATCTTCCCCCAAAACCCATCCACTAGAGAGGCCAGAAGCCAGAGCTAAGCCAAGGTAAGTGCCGCTCAGGGAGAAAGGGTCACTCTGGGGAACCTGGACCCTCCAGCTGCCCTGGGCGGGTTATGGGGACTAGGGGGAAAGAGGAGCAGGAGCAGGGCCTCGTAGTGAGGGGAGCTAGGACCTTCTCATCCCCCTCCCCACTGAGAAGAGACTCGCGCCACCCATAAGCTTCAGGTATTCACAGAATGGCACCGCAGGGAATTCAGACTTGGCCAGAGTAATCTGTGCTCCAGGAAGCCGTTACTAGTGGGCAGAGGTCAACCCAGCACCCAGGCTGCTCTAAACTCCACTGGGGAAGACAGAGAAAAGGCCAGAGAATCAAACCACTTTAACTGGACTTTGCCATCCGCACTCTCTGCATCACACAGCGGAGCTCTGCTGGCACAGCACAGAATCCAGCCAGGCCTGTCAAAACTGAAAGGTGAGATTGCCAAGCAGTGTCTTGATTCCAGAAGTTGGGGCTTTAAGAAAGATGGGCAATAGTGCAAGTCTCCTGATGAAATCCCAGGAGCTGGCACTGCTGGCCGTATCTCAAGCGGAGCACCCACAAACGCAGGCACTGAGGGTTAGTTAGTCTTCACACAGTTCATCAGTTGCAGAGACGCTGTTACCCTCTGCACTTGGCTGCAAAGATCCCTGTTGTAAGGAACAGGGTTACACCATAGACAGCCGGACATAACAGTGACAGGCTCGCAGAGCCGCTGGGTTCCTGGGCACAGTTCAGAGGGTCTCCTCCCCTAGTCAGGCATGAGACACACACACACTGGGTAAGCAAGGCCATGCACATTCTTAATAGACATGGGAATGACCCAAGCCAAGCTCACATGCCTGCTGCTAGCTCTCTATTGAATCCACACAAATCCTTCCCCAATCTAAGTGCCCCCAAAGTTGGTGACATTGGAAATTTGGATGCAGGGTTTGAGATCTATCTCCAGCTACAAAAGTTCTTAGTGCTCACAGAGCAGGTGAGGATCAGGATCAGACTGAGGGGCAGCCCATCTAGGCTCTGTTCTGCCAGGCAACTCTCTACAGATACTTCGCTGTCTGAAAGCACATCCTGATTCCCCCTCTTACTGCCGAGCTGCAGGAGGGGCCCAGAACCCCCTCATCAAAGGGGGCTGTGCTAATGACAGGCCGCATCACCAAGGGATGTTGGGAAGGGTTCAGTTTCTCCACCCAGAGCCCCAAATCGTCCTTATGAGGCACACAGAGCTGAAATCTCTCTAAAGCTCTTAGCTCTGGGTATAATTACTGTAGTGTCCGAGTGCTTCACAATCACTGACATGTTTATCAGTACAACACCCCATGATGCTGTGCTTTTAACTCCACTGAGCAGATCCCAAGGCCAGAAGGCACCACTGTGATCACCTAGTCTGACCCCCTGTATAGCGCAGACCAGAGACCTGCCCCACAATAACTCCTAGAACAGAGTTAGAACAACCTCCTGCCTTGATTTAACAGTTCTCAGTGATGGAGAATCTACCACGGCCCTTGGTAAATTGTTCCACTGGTTAATTACCCTCATTGTTAAAAAATTACACCTTAGTTCCAGCCTGAATGTGTCTAGCTTTGGCTTCCAGTCTTTGGATCCTCTTGTAAGTTTCTCTGCTAGCTTGATTGTTAAACATTTGGTCCTCATGCTGGTATTTACAGACTGTGATCAAGTCACACCATAACCTTCTCTTTGTTATGCTAAATACATCGAGCTCCTTGAGTCCATCACTATAAGGCAGGTTTTCTAATCCTTTAATCATTCCCATAGCTATTCTCTGACCCCCCTCCAATTTAACAACTTCCTTCTTGAACAGTAGACACCAGAACTGGATCCCTGCAGTGGTCACACCAGGGCCAAACAGAGAGATAAAATAACCTCTCTGCGCCTACTCGAGATTCCCCTGGTTGTACATTCCAGATTGCACTCACTTTTTGAGCCCTAGAACTGAACTGGGAGCTCACGTTCAGCTATTATAACCCCCAAGTCGTTTTCAGAGTCACTGTTCCCCGGATTGGGTATCCCATCTGGTATAGATTGCCTGTGTTCCTTGTTTCTAGATTTATACCTGTATATTGAGCGGTATTAAAACACTTATTTTTGTGGCACAGAGGGACTAAGTGAGTTGCCTAAGGTCACAGGAGAAGTCTGTGGAAGAGCCTGGAATTAAGTCCGATCCTCTGTGTCCCAGGGTAGCACTTTAACCATTGAACCATCACTCCTCATGGGGGCTAGTGGCTGGAGAGGGGGCAGCTGGCAGCTCAGCAGGCTGAGATTAGCAAAAACGGAGGAAATTAAAGTCCTGTGACATCACAAAACAGGAATACAAGAAGAATTCCTTTTCCAGATAATAATGCAGAGTCATGCTTTCTCCTGAATCAAATTCTTTTTTGGACCCAATTAACTTTTGGCCTTTACAACATCCCTTGGCAATGAGTTCTTCAGGCTGTATGCACGTTGTGTGAAGAAATACATCCTTTTATTTGTTTTAAACCTGCTGCCTATTAATTTCATTTGATGACCCCACTTCTTGTGTTATCATAGAATATCAGGGTTGGAAGGGACCTCAGGATGTATCTAGTCCCACCCCCTGCTCAAAGCTTATGAAGAGGAGTAAATAATACTTCTTTATTTACTTTCTCCACATCAGTCATATCCCCACTAAGTTGTCTCTTTTCCAAGACGAAAAGTCCAAGTCTGATGAATCTGTTAATCTCTCCTTATATGGTAGTTGTTCCATACCTCTAATCATTTTTGTTGTCCTTCTCTGTAGTCTTACTGTTCAAATGTATCTTTTTTGAGATGGGGCAACAGGAAGTGCATGCGATATTCAAGATGGGGGCGTGCCATGGCTTTGTACTGAGGCAATTTGATATTTTCTGTTTATTATCTATTCCTTTCCAAATGGTACCTAACATTCTGTTCAGTCTTCTTTGTCTGCTGCTTCACCATGAATGGATGTTTTCAGAGTACTATCCCCAGTGACTCCAACATTTTTGAGTGGTACTCAACATTTTTGAGTGGTAACAGCTAATTTTGACCCAATCATTTTGTATGTATCATTGGCATTATGTTTTCCATTGTGCATTACTTTGCATTTATCAACACTGAATTTCGTTTGCCCTTTTGTTGCCCAGTCCCCCAGTTTTATGAGATCCCTTTGTAACTCTTTATAATCTTCTTTGGACTCCAGTGTATTGAGTAAATTTGTTCATCTGCAAATTTTGCCTCCTTTTTTCACATAATTTATGAGTATGTTGTCTACGACTGGTCCCCGCACAGATCTCTCTGGCACACCACTATTTGCAACTCTCCATTCCAAAAACTGATCACCCTTTCTTTCTTAACTTTTAACCAGTTACCAACCCATGAGACCACCTTCCCTCTTATCCCAGGACAGCTTTCTTTGCTTAATAGCTTTTAGTGAGGGGCCTTGTCAAAGGTTTTCTGAAATTCTAAATACAGTATGTCCGCCGGATCCCCCTTCTCCACATCCTTGTTGATGCCTCAAAGAATTCTAGTAGATTGGTGAGGCAGGATTTCCCTTTACAAAAGGCATGTTGATTCTTCCCCAACAAATTGTATTAATCTGTGTGTGTGATAATTCTGTTCTGTACTATCATTTCAACCAATTTGCCTGATACTTAAATCAGGCTTACTGGCCTGTAATTGCCAGGATCACCTCTGGAGCACTTTTTAAATATTGGCATCACATTAGCTATCCTGGAACATAAGCTGATTTAAATGATAGGGGTTACAAACTAATTAGTAATTCTGCAATTTCACATTTGAGTTCCTTCGGAACCCTTGGGTGAATCCCATCTGGTCCTGACGGCTTATTGTTTAGTTTATCAATTTGTTCCAATTTGCTCCTATGTGATCGGAATTTTATACATTTTGCCAAAGGAGGTCTCACCAGTGCCTCGTATAAGTATATTAATATTTCCCTATCTTGCTCGACACATTCTAGGATCTCATTTGCTTTGTTCACAGATGCATCACATTATTGGCTCACAGTCATCCTGGGACTGACTAATATATCAAGCACTTTCTCCTCTGTCTTTTCCAAGTTTCCTCGGCTATATAAACAGGGATGCAGTGAGTAGAAGTAGGGAAGATAGAGAGCTGACTTGTTGACAGTGAACAAACACGTTCATAGGGACAAAATACAGCCAGGTATTTCTCTTCCTCTGTTGTTTCAAACTTACCCTTGGCTGTATAAACGGGGATATAATGAGCAGAAATAGGAAGACTGAGAGCTGATTTGATGACAATGGACAAGCACTTTCACAGGGATGAAATATTAGCTACTAATGGGCTCTTTAATCTAGCAGGGAAAGGTATTACACCAACCAATGTCTGGAATCTGAAGCCAGACAAATTACGTTTGGAAATGAGGCACACATTTTTATCCGCAAGGGTGCTTAAGCAATGGGGCAAACTCCCAAGGGAGGTGGTGGATTCTCCTGATACCACCAGACCAAGACGGGATGCCTTCCTGGAAGATGCGCTTTAGAAGAACACAAGTTATGCGTTAGTCAAGCAAAAGTCACTGGGATCAATACTGGAGGTAACTGGGTGAAGTTCTGGAGCCTGTGCTGGTCAGACTCGGTCTGTGGTTCTTAAAAATTTTTGATCACGCCCCCTGTTCTTTGTGTCTGTACGAGTTTACTCCCCCCTCCCCACCACACAAATACATATACTGATATATGGTGGAGCAAGGCTTCACTTGAAGCAGTTTCAGCTTCTTTGTTCTTCATTTGTGTTTTTTTTTTTTGTTGCACAAATGAGTCAACGATCCATTGGAATAAGAGCAAAAAAGAAAACTGTGACTTACCTGTCTGAAGGAATCAGCTTTGCTAGTTATTCATTGCTCTGGGTATAATGTGCACTGGAAGGTCTTTTCCCTAAAGCTTCTCATGCCTCCCCGGATACATTCTCCCACCCAGGGGCACTCGCCCCATGTTTGTGAATCTCTGGACTAGATGATCTAATGGCTCCTTCTGGCCTTAAATTCTATGACTCTAAGAATCATGGTCATTAGTGGATCGTTATCTTGAACAAATGCTGCTCTGCATGCTGATAGGCACTCAACAAGAATATACGTGTTAGGCAAAAACATTCTTTACCCCAAGAATCAGACAAGCACAGACAATACTGAAGGAGGATTCATTCACAGCACCGGGAAAACTGGTAAACAGCTTAAGAAATATGGTGCCCCAGTGGCCAGTTATATACATTTTCTTATCAATTCATTTGCATTTATTTGTACATACAGATACAGACATTATTAGAAGTAGGGGGGAGGGATAGCTTGGTGGTTTGAGCACTGGCCTGCTAAACTCAGGGTTGTGAGTTCAATCCTTCAGGGGGCCACTTAGGAATCTAGGGGAAAATCAGTACCTTTATCCTGCTCTTGAAGGCAGGGGGCTGGACTTGATGACTTTTCAAGGTCTTTCCTAGCTCTAGAAGATAGGATGTCTCCATTGTTTAAAGAAAGAACTCTTAACAAAGATCATAATAGGTACTTACAGAAGTCATCCTGATTACATCTCTGATGAAGGGATTAGCACTGAAATTGACTCTGCTGGGTCCAATTTGGGGTAGTGTGGTTGCAATTCAACTGTATTGGCCTCCAGGAGCTATCCCTGAGTGCTTCATTATGACTGCCCTGGACAGCACTCTCAACTCACATGCACTAGACAGGAAAAGGCTCTTGAACTTTTGAATCTCATTTCCTGTTTGGCCAGCATGGCAATCTTCAGGTGAGTGCAGATCTCATCAGCAAAGGGGAATATGATGGAGTCCTAGAATTGCAAAAGAGCCCCAGTATTGACCGAACGGGAGGTACAGGACCTGATCCCTGTATGGAGAGACAAATCTGTGCTATCAGAACTCCATTCCAAAAGATGAAATGCCCAAATATTTGAAAAAATATCCAAGCGCATGAAGGACAGAGGCTGTAACAGGGACCTGCATCAGTGCCAGGTGAAACTTGAGTTGCTCAGGCAAGCCTACCAAAACACCAGAGAGGCAAATGGCCACTCTGAGTCAGAGCCCCAGACATGCTACTTCTATGATGAGCTGCATGCCATTCTAGGAGGTGCCCCTACAATTACCCCATCCATGTGCTTTGACCCCTTCAATGGAGTAACACACAATAAGGATGTGGGTTTTGGGGACAAGGAAGATAGCTCACAGAAAGCAAGCAGAGAAACCATTTCCCCGAGAGTTGAGAACTGTTTCTCGCCCTAGACCTGGAATCAGTACCCCCAAACCCACCCAAGACTGCCTCCCAGACCAGCCAGGCAGAGAAGGAACCTCTTATGAGTGTACCTTTGTAAATATTGTACATGGTTTAAAAGCAAATGTATTTAATGATTAATTTGCCCTGGCATTAACGGCCAGTACAACTACTGGAAAAATCTGTTAACGTGTCTGGGGATAGGCGGAAATCCTCCAGGGATATCTCCATAAACCTTTCCTGGGTGTACTCCCAAAGCTTTTGCAAAAGGTTTCTGGGGAGGGCAGCCTTATTCCATCCTCCATAGTAAGACACTTTACTATGCCAGACCAGTAGCATGTAGTCTGGAATCATTGTATAACACAGCGTACGGTCCCGGTGTTTGCTGGCATTTAAACAACATCTGTTCTTTATCTCTCTGTTATCCTCAGGAGAGTGATACCATTCATGCTCACTTGGTTGAACTAGAGTGATTTTATTAAGTAGACATTCAGAGTTGCCCGTTCCCGCTGGGCTGTTTGCCTGTGGCTAAACAGAAATGTTCTCCGCTGTTAGCCACGCAGTGGAGGGAGGGGTGAAGTGATCATCCCAGAGAATTGGGTGTGTGGGGAGGAGGTTAGTTGGGTTTGTACTGCATGTTAACCCAAAAAACCACAGTCCCTCCTCCTTTTAAATTGCCAACCCATTTTAAAAAGTTTATCCATTGTTCTCTAAAATGTCTTTTTAACTAGCACTCTCACTTTTTTTCCCTCCACCAGCTGCAAATGTTTCAACGCTAACACTATCTTCTCCTTCCCTGAGGCTACCAAAGATTAGAAGGCAAACAAAATGCACTCACGATTAAATATTCTCTGAGCTCATGCAGTCCTTTCACACAGAAAGAGTTCAGAAGAATGCGTGAAAGCACAGTATGAACAGAAGGACAGGTGGTGGGCTGAAGATGATATGTGGCATCAGCTTGGTGACAGAAAGCAAGAGGCAATGCTGAGGCGACTGGAGGAACAAACTGATATGCTCCAGTGTATGGTTGAGGTTCAGGAAAGGCAGCATGAGCACAGACCAGCACTACAGCTCTGTGTAATCAATCGCCGTCCTCCCCAGGTTCCATTGCCTCCTCGCCCAGCTGCTCTAGAATGTAGTGGGGGGGCCTCCACGCCATAGGACTGCCCAAGCAACAGAAAGCTGGCATTCAATAAGTTTTAAAGTGCAGTGTGACTTTGTCCTTCCCTCCTCCCCCACCCCACCTGGTACTTGCCTCCTCTCCCACCCCTCCTGGGCTACCTTGGCAGTTATTCCACCTATTTGTGTGATGAATTAATAAATAAAGAATGCATGAATGTGAAGCAACAATGACTTTACTGCCTGTGCAAGTGGTGATCGAAGGGGGGAGGGGAGAGTGATTAGCTTACAGGGAAGTAGAGTGAACCAAGGGAGGGAAGGGGTTTCCTCAAGGAGAAACAAACAACATTCACACCATAACCTGGCCAGTCATGAAACTGGTTTTCAAAGCTTCCTCGATGCGCACCGGGCCCTCCTGTACTCTGCTAACCATCCTGGTGTGTGGCTGTGTGTAATCAGCGGCCAGGTGATTTGCCTCAACCTCCCACCCCACCATAAACGTCTCCCACTTACTCTCACAGATATTGTAGAATGCATAGCAAACATTAATAATAATGGGAATATTGGTTTTGCTGAGGTCTAGCCGAGTCAGTAAACTGCACCAGCGAGCTTTTAAACTTCCAAATGCACATTCTTCCACCATCCTGCACTTGCTTAGCCTGTAGTTGAACAGCTCCTGACTCCTGTCCAGGCTGCCTGTGTACGGCTTAATGAACCATGACATTAAGGGGTAGGCTGGGTCCCCAAGGATAACTATAGGCATTTCAACATCCTCAATGGCTATTTTCTGGTCTGTGAAAAAAGTCCCTTGCTGCAGCTTTTGAAACAGACCAGAGTTCCTGAAGATGTGAGTATTATGTACCTTTCCCGGCCACCTCTCGTTGATGTTGGTGAAATGTCCCTTGTGATCCGCCAGTGCTTGCAGCACCATTGAAAAGTACCCCTTTCGGTTTATGTACTTGCTGGCTTGGTGCTCAGGTGCCAAGATAGGGCTATGCGTTCCGTCTATCGCCCCACCACAGTTAGGGAATCCCATTGCAGAAAAGCCGTTCACTATGACCTGCACATTTCCCAGAGTCACTCCCTTGATATCAGCAGCTTTTTGATTGCCTTGGCTACTTGGATCACAGCAGCCTCCACAGTAGATTTGCCCACTCCACATTGATGCCCAACTCACTGGTTACTGTCTGATGTTGCAAGCTTCCACAGGGCTATCACCACTCGCTTTTAAATGGTGAGGGCTGCTCTCATCTTGGTATTCTTGGACTTCAGGGCAGGGGAAAGCAAGTCACAAAGTTCCATGAAAGTGCCCTTACGCATGCAAAAGTTTTGCAGCCACTGGGACTCGTAGCAGACATGCAACACCATGTGGTCTCAACATTCTGTGCTTGTTTCCAGAGCCCAGATTCGGAGTTCTATAGCATGAACTTGTCCCATTTACACCATGATGTCCACATTGACAGAGCCCGTACTTTGAGAGAAGACTGTGTCCATGTCCTCATCACTCATCATCACACTGCCATCGCCTCCTCACCTGGTTTTGCTTTTGCAGGTTCTGGTTCTGCATATACTGCAGGATAATCAGCGTGGTGTTTACAGTGATCATAATTGCGTCAGTGACCTGAGCGGGCTCTGTGCTTGCAGTGCTATGACGTTTGCAATAAAGAAAGGTGCAAAATGATAGTCTGCCGTTGCTCTGATGGAGGGAGGGGTGACTGGGCTTACAGGGAATTAAAATCAGAAAAGGAGGTGGATTTGTATTAAGGAAAAACACGCACAATGGCCCCCTCAAGGACTGAACTCAAAACCCTATGCTTAGCAACCCAGTGCTCAAACCACTGAACCATCCCTCCCACCAGTATTCAAAGGGGGAAGGAGGGGAAACAAATGAATACAAAAAAAAATCTGGTCTTTTGTTTTGATCCATTCCATCTCTCTTATACATCTTAAGCTGGTAGTAGACAACACAGTACGACTGCTAGCCATCATTGTCTCCTGGGTGCTCTCCAGAAGACGATGCAGTACCACTGCTAGCCATCCTCTCCTGGCTCCTCACCAGAAGACAGTGCAGTACGACTGTAGGCAGGATTAAATCTCCAGGAGATGAAACTTGAAAAGAGAATGACCTGGAGTCACTGTCATTTATGTCACCAAGGTCTGCCAGGAGCACCTATGTCTGCCCAGACACCCCTGGCCAACCTTATCGAGGTCGGTTAAAATAGCACCCAGGATCTTCCTCCTGGTGTCTGATAATGCTTGTACTCCTCAGTCCTCCGGCAGTTCCCCTTCCCACTCTCATCTCCTAGTGCCTCTGGCTCCCAGATCCTTGCACACACCTCTCTGGCTGAGGTGAGGTCCTTTTTAAACACAGCTGCCCTGACTAGCCAGACTATCCTAATTGATTCTAGGAGCTTCTTCATTGGCTCCAGGTGTCAAAATTAGTCTGCCTGCCTTAATTAGTTCCAGCAAGTTCCTGCTTATTCTGGAACTGCCCCTGATACCTTACCCAGGGAAAAGGGACCTACTTAATTTAGGACTAATACATCTGCCTTCTATCATTCTGCTGTAACCATCTGGTCTGACCCTGTCACAGGTATCACTCCAGATTTACATGTGTAAATTTGATCAGAACCTGGCTTTGTTAATTTACCCTTATCGAATGCTCCTGGTGTTACACTCTTACCCCCAAGAATCCCGCCAAAAGAAGTGAAGTGGTTTATCTGCATAGCGTTGGCTGAATCCAGAGAGTTTGATCATCCTATAGGTGTCTCTTCATCCTCACAGGACCTGCATCCTATCCCCATGCAAGGGTCTGTAGGTATCTGGTAAGATACAAGCTCACACAGACAATTACTTCAGATGGGCAAGGGAAGGGTTGAAGTCACAAAAGGGTGAATAGTGCAAACACTAATTTTGCACTTGTATACAATTGAGTGTTATCATAAACAGACAGTTAAGGGTTAATTCCTCTTTTACCTGTAAAGGATTAAGAAGTTCACAATACCTAGCTGACATCAGACCAGAAGGATCAATAAGGGAACGAGATACTTTCAAAGTTGGGATGGGGGAAAACAGTCCTTTGGCTGTTCTGTCTGTGCTTTTGCCAGCGTCAAAGACCCCAAAAACAACCATCTAACCCTTATTTAAATTTTGAGTATTTAGACAAGAATGTGGAAAATTTCTTTATTTTTCTCTTTGTCATTTCTTTTGCAAACATAGAGGGAGAATCAAATTGGGTTTTTGTGTAACATTAAGGTTTTGCGCAGAGGGACATACTCTGTGTTTTGAATCTGTTGTCTGTGAGAACATCTTGCTTTCTAATCTCACAGAGGTATTCCTTTCACCCTTTCTCTTTAATTTAAAGTCTTCTTTTAAGAACCTGATTGATTTTTCCCTGCTTTAAGATCCAAGGATTTTGTATCTGGGCTCACCAGGAATTGGCCTTGCTTCCCTGTGTGTGCATTCATATATAAAAGTATGACTGGGTCCGAAAAAGAATTAGATACGTTGATGGAGGATAGGTCCATCAATAGTTATTTGCCAAGATGCTCAGGGACACAACCCCATGCTCTGGGTGTCTCTAAACCTCTGACTGCGAGAAGCTGGGAGCAGATGACAGGGGATGGATCACTCGATAATTGTTCTTTCCCTCTGAAGAGTCTGCACCGTTCACTGTCAGAGGACAGGACACAGGGGTAGATGGACCATTGGTCTGACACAATATGGCCATAAAGTGTTACACTGATGGAGGGGCTGCTGCAGAAAAGCCTTTTCCAGGGATCCCTCTGTTATAGAGCTGGTGTAGCCACCCTAGCAGACATCCAGGGGTTGCTCAGTGTGGGAGGCTGAGGGGCGACTACTGCTGCCACCTAGGGGTGTGATTCTGTAGCACAAGTGATAGAGGCTCATGGTTTGCTCTAAATCTGGGCTGGAAAAGACAGTCTCCCCCCGCACCCACACAAAATGTTTTTTCCCAATCTGAAATGTTTCCTTTTCATCCATTTTTTTTTTGGGTAAGATTTCGAAGAACACTGATCATTTTCCTGTGATTGCTCAGTTACCAGGATGCTTCCTAGTTGCAGCTGCTCTAACCAGCCTTCCCATCTCTGTGCAGCCCCATCCACACAATACATCTCCCCCTTCAGAACATGACAAGAAAATCTGTTTGGAATTTCTGGTATCCTTCCAAAATCAAATACCCACTCTACCAGCATATAGACAACCTGTTACAGCGGTCTGAGTTACAGTGTCACCAAGCCTCATTCAACAATCATGAGCCACATCTCCAAAACCCAATGCGATTGGATTAAAAATAATGGGATATAAATATACAGTAATGTGGGGTTCGTTTTCATGTGTCATTGGTTTCTCAGATTTCTGGGGTGCAATTGATTCAGGGTTTCTAGCTTTTCTGCAACTAATTTTTTTTTAAATTCTTTGGAAAACTGAAAGCTGAGATTCCTGCACAGTGTCTAGATTCCAGAAGTTGGGGCTCTAAGAAAGAGAGGCAATAGTGTGAGAATCCTAATAAAATCCCAGTTGCTGGCACAAACACGGAGCCTTAGTGATGACAAGCCCAGATTCAAGGAATAGAGCCTACAGCAGCGCTTGTGCTGCAGTCCAGGTGGGTAGGATCACCAGGCATCCCCTGTGATTTGCCCTCCTGCAGTTTGCCATTGACTGTGACAGGGGTTAGAGCTGGTGCACACTAAGCCAATCAGCTGATGTTCCCTGATGGCCAAGTGGCCCCCAAGGGAATGTGCAGACATGCTTCATAAAGACACCTGCCTCCCCATTTGAACAGATACTGCCTGCTGCCTGTGCTACCTCCAAAGACTCGTTGGCCTTCAGGGTGAAGATCTCTGGTGTCAGCGGTTCCTCTGCTAGCAGGAATTGGGTATGTTGGCAGGATTCACAATCTTTAAAATGTGAAGTGAAGGAAAAAGGCTGCAAGTTGTTTCCATTTGCAGATATTCTGTGCAGCAGCAGGGGACTCAGCTGGGCTGTCAGGGTGACACAGTGATAGTGGTTGTAGGGCAGGCAGCAGTAGGTAGCTTGGGACCCCCTCCCCTACGTGTTCCCATGCTCCACGGTGGGTTATTAAAGCTACACAGAAATCTGAGATTCCAAGCAAGTTTGGAGTGTGAAAACCCCGATGCCCCAAGTCAGGATTTCTCAAGGGGTCCCATTTCTAGAGGTGCCGTGTGCTCTGGGCCCGATCCTGTCGGGGACTGGGCAAGAGAAGATGCCACGGAATATCACTGACTAGCTCCCAAGTCACCTCAGGTGTATTTGCTTGTGGAAATTTAATCAGCAAATGCATTTTGAAAGGTTTTATTCTCTTGCTCGATTGTGAATATAGGAATTCAGAGTTGTGTTGCTCTGTGGTAACAGGTCTGATGAGGCATATTTCTATTTCCTCACTGGCTGAAAGCTCCATCACTTCTACACAGTAGGTATCCTTCACAGTTACGGGGCTACCTGCATCTCTGCCCCCTCTCTGGTCTCTGAGTGAAAGACACCAGGCCTCATACCCTGCCCATTTCTGGGGTGGAATCCTGCCATTCTCCCAACCTCAGACTGAGCTCTGGGCTACAGCCCACTGTGGTTCAACTGTGCTTATCCAGCAGGTCAGAGTGCATTTGACACCTGTGGGTCTTCCGTTTGGGAGCATGTGAGTAGTGTTGAGATGAGTGACCAGCCAGCTGTGAACCAAAATACTGTTTAATTTGAACAGTAGGACTAAAGCATAATATGGGGGAATAAAAGGGTATTTTAAACAATAGTCAATACATGTCTGTGACCCCAAGCCCTCTCACTCTGACAGGGGCACAGGCAGTCAGAGAGGCTTCATATTTCCCCAGCAGTGTCTGTGTATATCAGTCTGAACAGCCTCTCAGCAACAGCTGCCCCACATCTGGATAGACTCCCAGCACTGGCAATACATGCTGTGTAATGTGGCTGGAAATAACCTAGAGAACAGGTGTTGGAGTTACTATGTACTACAGAGTGATACACATACTAATCCCAGTGCCCATTACTACTCCAGATACAGACTTCAGACTGACAAACCAGAACCTGAGGAGAACCAGTCACCTATTAAGCCAGGAACAGAGGAGCTCCTAGATTTTTGTTTGCTGACAAGTGACTGACTGAGGGCTGAGACACTGGGATCTTTTCAGGTTCTGAAGAAATCCCAATGACAGATGCTACATTTTACATCCCACTCTAACCTGAGAAATCATCTCTGAAAGCAGATCACAGGAGAAATGATTGGTGGACATCTGTGTACTAAAGTACAGATGTGCAAATGTTATGAGAAAATTTTTCCATTCTAATACAAATATTACAACTCAAACTTTCAAGATATGCCTGTGTACTGAAAGCCAGCAGCAGGGTTGTTGGAATCTCTACAGGAAGGAGCAGTGGAAACTTTACTGCTTAATGGCTTTTGCTTTAGAAAGTATTTCAGAAGTGCTCCACATACTGTGTGCAATGGGTTTGTGCTATTAACCCTTTGTTCAGTGAACAGTTGGCTGATTCTTCCACCTGGTAACTGACCAGTAGCTGTTTCTAACGCTTACATTCAGGGTCAAGAACACAATCCCTCTGCAATCCCTGGGCAAGTCTTTCCAAAAAGTAAAGTCATGAGAGAACAGAACTCCTGGCCTCTGTTTCAGCAGAGTAGAGCTCAGCTGCAGATAAGGGGAGTGCAATAGGGGTTGTATGTAATTGACTCCCATCACCACTTACACAAGCATGGCTGAAGAAACTGACACACTCAAGCAGATATTAATGCAAACATAATGTATTCACTGTTCACCCATATGTGACGCTAACCAAGCATCTGCCCAAATAAAGTAAATGTCTGTGTTAGCTTGTAACTTTCCAAATATCTACAGACCATCACCTGTGGAGAGGGTGCAGGTCCTGTGAGGATGAAGAGAAGCTTGTAGGATGATTGAACTTTCTGGATTCAGTCAACATAGGCCAGGCAAAGAACTTCAACTTCTCTTGGAGGGATTTTTGGGAGTCAGAGTGTATCACTGGGGTCATTTGGTAAGGAAAAGTTAACAGAGCCTGGTTCTTATCGAATTTACACATGTAAATCTGGAACAATGTCATTCAAGTCAATGTTATTGAATTAAGAACTTGTGCCTAAGAATGTATCTTATGTACTGCAAAGAGGCAGTGGCTGAATGTGGACTCTCAGGACTGGAGAATATAAAAAAGTGTATATAATGAGACAATGAAATACGTTTATAAATAGCTTCAGTGCAGGACAGAAAAATACAATGACAGTTTTACCCATGCACTTCCTGTGTGTTCACACTCTTCTCATGATAAAAATGGACCACTTTGAGAAGTGGAGGGCCAGAAAGAGTGTCTGTGGGAAAGTCACAATTATAAAATCACACAGCGCTCAAGTAAGTTGTGGATCTCCCAGCCACAAGATATCAGTTAGACCAAGAGTTTAGCAGGATTCAAAGCGGGACTGGATGTTTATATAGATAACCAGAAAATTGAATTAGAATAGTGAGGATAGTTCCAAAAACTCTTCAACGGGTTGTAAAACTTCCTGATTTGCATCGCAAAAATAGTCTAATTAGTGGGTGCAGGTTATTTCAAAGCTCCCTATTGCAGGGCGTCTTCCACTTCCTCTGAAGCACCCGGAACTGGCCACTTCATACTAGGCTAGAACAGTGGTTCTCAAATGGTTGTACAGGTGACCCCTTTCCCACAGCAGCCTCTGAGTGGGACCCCCTCTTACAAATTAAAAACACTTGTTTATTTATTGAAAAGCATTATAAATGCTGGAGGCATAGCGGGATTAGGAGTGGAGGCTGACAACTCACTACCCACCCATATAAAACCTCGTGACCCCCTGAGGGATCCCGATCCCCAGTTTGAGAACCTCTGGGCTAGAGGGACTATGAGTCTGATGCACGATGGCAATGCCTATCTTCCTATATGTTGTGTAAATCCAAGACTGTGTTTTTGCTGATCTTCCCTGACCTTCTGGAAGTCTTTAGACTTGCACTGAGAGCAGAAAGATGTCTCATTAAATGTCATCTAGTCTCCTGTTCTTTTTCCTTATAGGAAGAAAAGTTCAGAACTCCTCGGACCTGCCCAGTACATTATGTCAGCTGTCAATGACACCAACTACAACCCTGCAGTGTTCCTGCTCACCGGGATACCTGGGCTGGAAGATGTCCATCTCTGGATCTCTATCGTCTTCTGTTTAGTGTATGTTTTTTCCATAGTAGGAAATTCAGTCATTCTGTTCATTATAAAAAGAGATCCAAGCCTCCATGAGCCCATGTACATTTGCCTTTCCATGTTGGCCGTCACAGACCTTGGCTTATCGATAGCCACCATGCCGACAATACTGAGTGTATACTTGTTTAACTCTAGGGAAATCAGCCTCAATGCCTGTTTTGCCCAGCTGTTCTTCATCCACTTGCTTATATGCTCTGAATCCTCTGTGCTCTTGTTGATGGCCTTTGACCGCTTCATCGCGATCTGTAACCCACTGAGATATGCTTCCATCTTAACCCTGCCAAGAATAAGCAAGATGGGACTGGTGTGTGTGCTAAGAGCAGTGGCTGTAATACTCCCAATCCCTTTTCTCCTTCAGCGGTTCCGATACTGTCAGTCTAATATCCTCTCCCATTCGTACTGCATAAACCAGGAGGTCATGAAGTTGGCTTGTTCGGATATCAGAGTGAATAGCATCTATGGCTTGTTTATTACAGTTCTAACAGTGGGGTTGGACTCGCTGCTCATCTTTCTCTCTTATGTGATGATCCTCAAAACAGTGCTGAGCATCACGTCCTATGCGGACTGTCTTAGGGTCCTGAACACCTGTGTCTCTCATCTCTGTGCCGTCCTGCTCTTCTATATGCCAATCACTGGCCTGTCTGTGATACACAGATTAGGGGAGGGCTCTTCTCCCTTGTTTCAAACTGTTCTAAGTTATATCTACCTGCTCGTCCCGCCCCTGATGAACCCAGTTGTGTACAGCGTGAAAAGCAAACATCTTCGTGCGAGGATAATCAGGGCATTCATCAAGTGAATGGTCAGTTCAACATCCAGCTGCAGGGCTGATGGAGTGATACACAAAAAATACAGGCCACCTATTCCATCCTGGACTCTTAAATCTGAGAAGACATGAGCTAGTGATCTCCATTATGGAGAGACAGGTTCAGATGGGGTCTAAGGCCTGGAGCAATTGGAGAGCGGCTGGTGAGGGCGGACAGCACACTGGGGGAAGGAGACCAAGGCAGGCAGCAGCATTTAAAAGTGACTTTTTTTGTGAAGATCCAGGGAACCAGTAGGATATTGGTCAAGAAAGAGCCACATCAGTGGCTGCTCTGACCTCAGAATTCCTGTTGATACAGTTAATAAAAACAAGGGATGTGAATGCTGTTTCCAGTTACACTTGGCCTGTCACTTGGCCTGTCACTGTGGTTAAACACTCACAGGCTATGAAAAACGGTGCAGCGCTGTTCTACTGTTGCTGTCCTGGCCCTTCCTGAGAGCTCTGGGTGCTGCGAGTTCCTTGGGGGCTGCACCAGCTGTGGACAGGAGCTGTTCAAGGGGCACGGACACCCCACCGTCCCATGTGCCCTCAGCCAGATGTTTGTGACTGAATCATTCAGACCCATGTTTAACACAGGAGCCCCGGGAGATGGCACTGAGGCAACCCCTCTACCCCTGTTAATGGCTCTGGACACAGCACACCTCTGAGCCCACTTCTCACCAAGGCAGAGCTGCCTGTGTGAATGAGTTTCTGACACATAGGAGACCTGGCAAGAGACTGAGGCCCACATTCCCTCATCCTCCCCTCCATTTGTGTTACTCTAGCAATGAAATGGGAGTGGAAATAGCCCTCACATCCCCAACAAAGGCACAGCTACTGCCTATCCCCTATTAAGAATGTGCATGGCCTTTCTCATCCGGCATGTGCATGTCTCATGTCTGAAGAAGAGGAAGAGACCCTCTGAACGGTGCCACAAGAACCAGTGATCCTTCGAGACAGTCACTGCTATATCCGGCTGTCTGTAGTGAAACCCTGTTTCTTACCATAGGAGGCTTTGTAGCCCAGTTCAGAGAGACGCAGTGTTTCTGCCACTGATGCACTGTGTGACTAGAAATATCAGCTAACTAACCCTCAGTACCTTTGTTTGTGCCTGGAGAGGCTGGCTGTGTCACCAGCACAGCAGTGTGAAAGAAGCCAGCCCAGCTGAATGGTTAGGAGCTCAGCAGTTCCAACGGCTCCCAGACTGCACCCCGGGGCTGATGGCCAATCACAGTGGCACAACAAGCCGTGTGGAATGCATAGCTTGCTGTTCTTCATTAGATTTTCACTTCATACAGTAGAGGAGATTTTAAGTGAGGTTTATGTGAGGTGGCTTGAGCTCTGTCAAAGAGGTTTCCACTTTGTTATTATCTCTTTGCTTATTTGGGAAATTGTACGTAGGGACAGAAAAGCAGGAAAATGAGTGAGAGTGAAAGTGTTGTGAAGTTGGAGGCGTGCAGATTGCAGGCAGAAGAAAAAGAAGATGAACATAAAAGACTTTTGGAGTTAAAAGAATTCCAGGTAAAAGATAGGGAAGCTCAGAAGCAAGCAGAAGGAGCTGCACACCAGAGAATTCTGGACCTCAAACAGGCAGAAACTGAGTAAAAGAAACTAGCCATGTAACTGCCAGGCAAAGAAATGGAGGAGAAGGAGAGAGAGAGAGAAGGCAACTGGGCCAGCAACAGCAGTTTTAGTTTGAGTATGTGGGAATGGGCTCAGGGCTAGGGGCAGGGGGTTATAGTGTAGGGTAGCTCTTGCATCAGGGTTGCGGGAACCCTGTCTCCCACCATCATGTACCTGCAGCTCCTAGAAGAAGGGGCCAGGAGGCTCCTCTTGCTGCCCTCACCCACAGACTCCACCCCTGCAGCTCCTATTGGCTTCAGTTCCCATATGCTCAGGAGCTGCAGGGACACATGCAGGTGGGTAGATAGCCTGCCAGCCTTATCAACCCCCGCGCCCCACCACTGGCGAGATGCTGCTTTCCCTGCCTTTCCACCATCAGAGGGGTTCCCACGCCATGTGTCACAACCACACCCTCCCCAGCACCAGCAGTGGTTCCAGGCCATCTCCACCAGCACCTCCGATGTCCCCAGATGACCCCCCTCCCTGGGCACCCACAGCCCTCTGGCCAAGTTTTAGGTGGGGTACGTATTAAAAGTCATGTACAGGTCACAGAGCATGCGTTTTTGTTTATTGTGCAAGATCTGTCGATGACTTGTCCTAAAAATACTTGTGACTAAAATATAGCCTTATTGATGGCTCATAGACAAAGACAATGGACTATGGAAGAGCTTCATCTTCCTGTGAGCGTTTCAGCCAGTCTGTCAGTAATGGATGCTATGACTCAGCAGAGCACCCAAGGACACGGGACCAGATCATTTGATACTGAACTCCCTTTTGGTACCTATATTTTTCCACACTCTGGGCTGGGAACTTGTCTTGTTGCATATCTTGGCTGTCTCTGAGCCTTTGCACAGGTGGATAATAGCCCTGCCCTGCCTCACAGGGGTGGCAAGAGGATCAATACATTCCAGGGGCTCAGACCCTAAGATCAGGGCTGTGTCCGGGTTCCACAGAGCAACAATTCTGACATTGTCTGTCAAAGGCCTCTTACCACAGCCTCCTGTGACAGCTGGTTTCTGGGAAACCCTGTGACTCCAGCACCTTGGTGTCTATGGCAGATGTGGGGGTGCTTAGGAGTGACAGTGAGGGGTAGATAGTAGAATTCTGAGGGGAGTGTTGGAGTGTCACAATGATACCGAGCCTTTCGGCACAGTCAGCAGACCGGAGTTTGCAGCCATTGAGGCTGAATGGGTCTAACTGCCAAACAATGGATCAACGGCCATGGTGGCCTCATCTTAGATGGTCTCATTGGGAGAAAGCCGTCTGAGGGCAAAGGTCAGCTTCACACCTTGGCCCCATAACACAGACACAGCTGAGCACTGTGGTGGCTGGGCCCAGGCTCACACAGGTTTCAGCACAAGCTGCTTCCACAAGAAAGGAGCAAACAGATGGGAAGCTACTGTCAGGACACAGCGAAGCTAGGCTGGGTCTGAAGCAGGGCGTAGTCATGGATGGGCCTAGTTGGACCATGGCCCACTCATTTAGCACCCAGGCCCACCCAAATCAGGGCAAAGCCCCGCAATCCACTGGCTGGGACTACGGACCACAGCTCAGTGTCCAGCTGTGTACCTTTCCTGCCAGTCCCACATGATGATGCCCTGGTCACCCAGCCCAAATGGGATGTGCCTCGTGGGTGACAGTCTGGGCTAATAGCAGATTAGCCACTGGGTCTGGGCCAACAGGTCCGTCCCAATCCACTCCACCTGCACAGTGCCCCTGCGGAGAAGCAGGGTCCGAGCATGGGAGCTTGCCCTACTCCCTCCATCTGGTGCTCCTGCCGGGAATGGGTTGTGGTGTGGGAAGAGTGCAGGGCGGGGGGAGTGGAAGAAGCCTCCTCACCTGGACCCACTCGCTGGCAGTATTGTTGGACAGTGGTAGTGGGTCACTCCCGTGCACCTCAACCCTCCTCCCATGCAGGAGTGCTGGGCAGGGCAAGTGGGGCAATCCCCCCTGCCCAGACCCGACTAACCTGCAGGAGCACCGGGAGAAACAAACTCCCATACACCAAACCCACTGTTTGGTAAGAGTGGGGCTGCGGAAGGGATGGGGAAGGATCCCCAGTTGTCCTGGCCCAGTCAGGGCCCAACAATTCCTAATCTCCCTCTGTGGGGAGAGACACAGATGGGATGTTGTTCCCAGCTCCAACAGTGGGACAATTAAGAACAGAAAAACACAAGAATGGCAATACTGGGTTAGACTAAAGGTCCATCTAGCCCAGTATTCTGTCTTCCTACAGTGGTGAATGACAGATGCTCCAGAGGGAATGAGCAGAACAGGTTATCATCAAGTGATCCATTCCATGTCGCCCATTCCAAGATTCTGGCAAGGAAGAGACTAGGGACACCATCCCTGTCCATTCTGATAATAACAATTAATGGATCTATCCTCCATGAAAGCACTCAGGCAGCTGAGTTGAGTGAGTGACACCACCTGCTGTCATGCTGGGTGATAACAGAGATTGCACAGGCTGGCTGTGTTACCAAGAAAGCAGTGTAAGATTGGCCAGACAAGTTGCAGGGTTAAGGGGCACAGCAGTTCCCATGGCTCCCAGACTACACTCTTGGGTGACAATCTGTCACAGTGATCTGTGTTACTAAACTTCCTGCATTCATCAGTAATCTACATGGACTCCAGGGAGTTACTGATGAACCCAGGACGATGAGCACCACATACGCCTCCTCAGCCACACTGGAAAATTCATGGTGCGTAATAATAAGCAAAAACTTTCCAGAGCAAACCCCACAACTGGCAGCCAGAGGGCACAGCTGCATCAGGGGATACTTAGCCTGTCCTGGCCAATTATATCTGCCACCCATGGTTCCCAACATTCGCTTAGCTTTTTTTGACTTCTGCTGCATATTGAGTGGATGTTTACATAGAACTATCCACAGTGACTCCAAGATCCCTTTCTTGAGTGGTAACAGCTAATTTGGAAACATCATTTCACAGGTATAGTTGGAAGTACGTGTTCCAATGTGCATTACTTTGCATTTATTTACACTGAATTTCATCTGCCATTTTGCTGCCCAGTCACTGAGTTTTGTGAGATCACTTTGTAACTCTTCGCAGTCTGCTTTGGACTTAAATATATTGAATAATTTTGTCTTATCTGCAAATTTTCCCACCTCACACCTTACTCCTTTTTCTAGATCATTTATGACTTTGTTGAACAACACTGGTCCCAGTACAGACTCCCGGGGAACACCACTAATTACCTCTCTCCATTTTGAAAACTGACCTTTTATTCTTACCATTTGTTTCCTATCTTTAAACCTGTTACTGACTCAGGAGAGAACCTTCCTGCTTATCCCATGACTGCTTATTTTCTTAAGACCCTCTGCTGAGGGACCTTGTCAAAAGCTTTCTGAAAGTTCAAGTACACTATATCCTCTGGATCACCCTTGCCAACATTTCTGTTGACCAGTTCAAAGAATTCTTATAGATTGGTGAGGCACGATTTCCCGTTGCAGAAGCTGTGTTGTCTCTTCCCCAGCAAATCAAGTTCCTGTATTTGTCTGATAATTGTCTTCTTTAATATAGTTTCAAACAATCTGTCTGATATTGAAGTTAGAATTACTTGCCTGCAATTTCTGGGATCACCTCTGGACCATTCTTAAAAAATCAGCATCAGATTAGCTATTTGCCAGTCACCTGGTAGAGTGGCTGATTTAAACCATAGGTCACATAGCACTTTAAGTAGTTTTGCAATTTGGTGTTTGAGTTCCTTCAGAACTCTTGGGTGATTCCCTTCTGGTCCTGGTGACTTATATTGTTTAATTTACCAGTTTGTTCTCAAACCTCTGTGATGGGTTGTCACCACTGGGTTACAGTCTAGGAGCCGGTGGAATTGCTGAGCCCCTAACACTTCAGCTGGGCTGTCCTCTCTCACACTGCTGTGCCGGTGACAAGCCAGGCTCTCCAGGCCCCGTTATCACCCCACATGACAGCAGGTGGCGCGACAGTCCCAGCTGAGCTATCTGAGTGCTTTACCAAAGCCACTCAAGGACAAATAGAACACAACAGCCAATTTCCTAGCTCCTCGGTGTTGCACAATTTCTGGGGAATAAACCCAGAATCACACTATCTTAAAATGCACGGGGATCTGTACAATGCAAATTCATGACTGTAGGTCATTTCACCCTCAATGTGGGATAGATACGCGACAGCCTTTGTTTACAGAGCGACATTTTGGATCCCCAAGAGAAACTGGAGGTTTCTCATCTCCTTTTCCCTTGTAACATAAACGAAGGTTTCACTGACTGAGTCTGTGACTGCCCTCGGGGTATGGAATGGTGTAATCCTCCCAACCCGTCCATGGCTGGGCTATTGTGCCCATCAGCTACACTAACCAGCCTTCCCATCTCTGTGCAGCCCCCTGACCCTGTGCAACAACCCCTAAACAGATCCTGTGGGCAGTGGCTGCTGTGACAGGCCCTGGTAGAAAACCTCTGATGAACCTGTGCTACCACAGACCTGGAGAGTGTTCAAGAGCAGTTGTGGAGACACAAAGATTGTGGTTGGGCCTAGCTAGCAGTGGATCACTGACATCTGTGCTTAGCTTTGGGACTCTCTGGATCCTGAGTTTCCTCTTTCATTCTTCTCCTATTGGAACGGTCCTCGGAATATTTCCATGTAGGAAGCCTTGTGGAATCTTCCTTCCCAGCTCTGCACCCTGGGTTTGTAATTCAGGAAAGGGGGCTGCTGGGGAGAAATCTAGTCCCATTTTATTTATTTATTTATTTATTTATTTATTTATTTAATTTCAGCAAGATCACAGCTGTGATAGCATGATTGTTACCACTCAGCCACCCCCGAGATAGCCATGTGACAGATTGGAACCACACAAACAGAGATGACAAGCTTATATAACAGGAAAAGATTCTGTAGCAGGACATGACAGTGCATCCCTTCTGATTTGGCCTCCTGCACTTTGTTATTGGCCGTGACGGTGTAAAAACTGGTGCACATTAATCCAAGCAGCTGAGGTTCCCTGATGGCCAAGTTCCCCCCAAGGGAATGTGCAAGCACACTTCATAAAGACAGTTCTCCTTCATCTGAACAGATACTGTCTCCTGCCTGTGCAAACTGTCTGATGACTCCTTGTTCTTTAGGGTGAAGACCTCTGGTGTCAATGGCTCCCCTTCTGACGTAATTGGGTACGTTGGCAGATTCCACTATCTTTAAAATGTGAAGTGAAGGGGAAAAGCTGTGAGCTGGTTCCATTTGCAGATGTTCTGTGCAGCAGCAGAGGGTTCAGCTGAGCAGTCGGAGTGTCTGAGTGACAGAGGCTGGAAGGCAGGCAGCACTAAGTAGCTTGGGAACTATACCACTACATCTGACCATGGTCCTTGGGGAGTTGTTCAAGCTACACAGAAATCTCAGATTCAAAATGAGCTCAGAGAGTTAAAACCCCAAAGCCCTGAGTTTGGATTTCTCAAGAGGTTCCATTTCTAGAGATGCTGTGTGTTCTGGGCCCGATCCTGCCAGGGGCTGAGTGAGAGGATACCACACAGAATATCAGTGACTTGTTCCCCAATAGCCTCAGGTTTATTTGCTCCTCAAAATTTAATAATCAAATGCATTTTCAAAGGCTTTTTTTCTCCAGGTTAATTGTGAACGCAGGAATTCAGAGCCGATTGGTCTGCGGTGAAAGGTCCAGTGAGGCATATTTCTATTTCCTGACTGGCTGAGGGCTCTAGAATTTCTGCCCTGTAGGTACCCTCAAAGTTCCCAGGTACCTGTCTCTGATCGAGTGCCACATATCAGGCCTCATACCTTTCCCTCTTATGGGATGGTATCCCACAATCCTCCCACCCTCAGACTGGCCCCTGGGCTACAGCACACTGCGGTTTGACTGTGCCTGCGCTGCAGGTCCGAGTGGGTTCAGCACCTGTGGTTCTTCCTTTTGGGAGGCTGTGAGTAGTGGTGAGATGAGTGACCAGCCAGCCCTCTGGAACCAAAGTGGTGTGCAATTTGAACTGTAGGAATAAAGCGTAATATGGGAGAGTAAGAGGGTTTTCAAAAATCAGTCTGTACACGTCTCTTATCCCCAACCCTGCCACTCTAATGGGAACCCAGGCAGGCTGGGGCTTTCAGTCTTCCCCAGTGGTGTCTGTGCTTGTCAGTCTGAAGAGTTTCTCAGCAACAGCTGCCCTACATCAATACAGACTTCCAGCCTGGCATAACAAGCTGGGTAAGGTGACTGGAGCCTGGAAAGAGGCTCTTCCCAGCTTGTAGCTCGGGTGTTGTCTCTGAACCCCCATGAAGTGCTCACTGAGTGATAACTTATCTTGAGCTGTTGCTTCTCATCCTGTTTGTTCTCCGGCAAGCTGCTATTACATTAAAAAGAGCCATACTGGTTTCACCCAATACAGCCGTAAGACAAACATACCAAGAACTCAGTTTAACCTACACATTCATTATGACATCTCAGCTCCATACCTTTCTCCATACTGTTTTTGGGTGCTATGTGTTTTAGCAATACAGGACAGAGACAGGAAAGAGAGAGAGCGAGAGAGCAATAGACGACTTTCCTGTGTGAAAAGAAGTTCCATTTCCCTGAATACTCATGCATTCGACTTTGACATCCACTTTCTGCAAACCCTCATCGTGCCTGTTTAAAAGGTGTTGGGGGTACTATGTACTAGAGAGTGAGAGCTCAGGGAATGGATATTTTCTATGCTGATCCCAATGGCTGTTACCACTCTGGATACAGGCTACAGACTGACAGAACAGAACCTGAGGAGAACCAGTCAGCTATTAACCCAGGGACAAAGGAGCTATAATGCTCCACATAGTGTTTGCAATGGGTTTCTGCTATTAACTCTTTGTTCAGTGAACAGTTGTAAAATTCCTTCACCTGGTAATGGACCAGTAGCTGTTTCTCACACTTACATTCAGGGTTAAGACACAATCTCTCTGCAACACCTGTGCAAGACTTTCCAAAAAGTCATGAGAGCTTCCCAAGGCAACCCAGGGAGGGCTAAGTCTTGGGGGAGAAAGGAGCGGGGAAGGTTTATTTCTCCTTGTTTTAAGACCCAAGGGGTTTGGGTCTTGGGTTCCCCAGGGAAGGTTTTGGGGCAACAGGAAGTATGCCAAACACTATATTTTTGGCTGGTGGCAGCATTATCAAATCTAAGCTAGGAATTAAGCTAAAAGGGTCTATGCAGGTCCCCACTTTTGGATGCTAAAGTTCAAAGTGGGGAAAAAACCTTGACAGGGACAAAATACAACGTGGTTTTACAAAAGGTGGATTGTGCCAAACCAACCTGATCTCCCTCTTTGAGAAGGTAACAGATTTTTTAGGCAAAGGAAACTCAGTGGATCTAATTTATCTTGATTTCAGTAACATTTTATCTGGTTCCACATGGGGAATTATTAGTTAAATTGGAAAAGATGGGGATCAATATGAAAATTGGAAGGTGGATAAGGAACTGGTGAAAGGGGAGACTATAACGGGTCGTATTGAAAGGCGAACTGTCAGGCTGGAGGGAGGTTACTAGTGGAGTTCCTCAGGGATCAGTTTTGGGACCAATCTTATTTAACCTTTTTACTACTGACCTTGGCACATAAAGTGGGAATGTGCTAATAAAGTTTGCAGATGACACAAAGCTGGGAGGTATTGCTAACACAGAGAAGGACCAGGATATCCTACAGGAAGATCTGGATGACCATGTAAACTGGAGTAATAGTAATATGATGAAATTTAATAGTGAAAAGTGCAAGGTCATGCATTTAGGGGTTAATAACAAGAATTTTAATTATAAATTGGGGACACATCAGTTGGAAGTAACAGAGGAGGAGAAGGACCTCAGAATATTGGTTGATCATAGGATGACTATGAGCTGCCAGTCTGATATGTCTGTTAAAAAAGCTAATGCAGTTTTAGGATGCATCAGGCGAGGTATTTCCAGCAAAGATAAGGAGGTGTTAGTACCGTTATATAAGGCACTGGTGAGACCTCACCTGGAATGCTGTGTGCAGTTCTGGTCTCCCATGTTTAAGAAGGATGAATTCAAACTGGAAAAGGTACAGAGAAGGGCTACTAGGATGATCCGAGGAATGGAAAATCTATCTTATGAAAGGACACTTAAAGAGCTTGGCTTGTTTAGCCTAACCAAAAGAAGACTGAGGGGGGATATGATTGCTCTTTATAAATATATCAGAGGGATAAATATTAGGGATGGAGAGGAGTTATTTAAGCTTAGTACCAATGTGGACACGAGAACAAATGAGTATAAACTGGACACTAGGAAGTTTAGACTTGAAATTAAACCAAGGTTTCTAACCATTAGAGGAGTGAAGTTCTAGAACAGCCTCCCAAGGGGAGTAGTGGGGGCAAAAGACGTATCTGGCTTTAAGACTAAGCTTGATAAGTTTATGGAGGGGATGGTATGATGGAATAGTCTAATTTTGGCAATTAATTTGGCAATTGATATTTGATTATCAGCAGGTAAGTATGTCCAGTGGTCTGTGATGGGATGTTAGATGGGATGGTGTCTTAAACAGATAAGTAAGAGTTAATAGAACAAAAGTGCTTCATATCTCTTTTACCTGGAAAGGGTTAACAAGAACAGTGAGCCTGGCTGTCACCTGACCGGAGGACCAATCAGAGGACAGGATACTTTCAAATCCTGAGGGAGGGAAGTTTTGTGTGTGCTGTTAGTTTTTTGGTTGTTGTTCACTCTGAGGGCTCAGAGGGACCAGACGTGCAACCAGGTTTCTCTCCAATCTCCCTGATACAGGTTCTTATAGAGTCAAAATAGTAAGTACTAGGTAGATAAGGCGAGTTAGGCTTATGCTTGTTTTCTTTATTTGCAAATGTGTATTTGGTTGGAAGGAGTTAAAATGTGTATTTGGCTGAAAGGAGTTCAAATTGGTATTTTGCTGAAAAGATTTTAATTTGTACTTGAATACTCAGGCTGGGAGGGTGTTCCCAGTGTCTATAGCTGAAAGACCCTGTACCTATTCCATTTTTTTAAAGTTTACAAAAATAATTTTTACTGTTTTTCTCTCTTTAATTAAAAGCTTTTCTTGTTTAAGAATTTGATTGTTTTTGTTTTTTTTATTCTGGTGAGACCCCAGGGAACTGGGTCTGGATCCACCAGGAAATTGGTGGGGAGAAAGGAGGGAAGGGGGAGAGAAAGGTTAATTTTCTCTCTGTGTTAGGATTACTTTCTCTCTCAGGGAGAATCTGGGAGGGGGAGAGAGAAGGAGGGGGGAAGGTAAATTTTCCTCTCTGTTTTAAGATTCAAGGCATTTGAATCACAGTGATCTTCCAGGGTAACCCAGGGAGGGGAAGTCTGGGAGAGGCAACGGTGAGGGAAAGGGTTTATTTTCCTTGCGTTAAGCTCCAGAAGGACTGGGTCTTGGGGGTCCCCGGGCCAGGTTTTGGGGGGACCAGAGTGTACCAGGCATTGGAATTCCTGGCTGGTGGCAGCGCTACAGGTTCTAAGCTGGTAATTAAGTTTAGAGGAATTCATGCTGGTACCCCATCTTTTGGACCCTAAGGTTCAGAGTGGGGAATTATACCATGACAGATGGGATCTGAGTTACTACAGAGAATTCTTTCCTGGGTGCTGACTCGTGAGTCTTGCCCATATGCTCAGGGTTTAACTGATCGCCATATTTGGGGTCGGGAAGGAATTTTCCTCCAGGGTAGATTGGCAGAGACCCTGGAGATTTTTCACCTTTCTCTGCAGCATGGGGCATAGGTCACTAGCTGGAGGATTCTCTGCAGCTTGATGTCTTCAAACCACAATTTGAGGACTTCAGTAACTCAGACATAGGTTAGGGGTTTGTTACAGGAGTGTGTGGGTGAGATTATATGGTCTGCGTTGTGCAGGAGGTCAGACTAGATGATCATAATGGTCCCTTCTGACCTTAAAGTCTATGAGTCTATGAGTCTATGTGTTCCACATTGAGGTGTTAATATAGGAGGTTGTGATGCTGCACCATATTCATCATAGTGGTATAACTATGATATAATTATGAAGCATCTGGTACAGTATATGTCTCGTGAGGTGTCATTTGAAAAGTTATGATTTGCTGAATATGATTATCCTATATGTGTGCATGTATTATTTTTGTACCTGAAGTTATATATATTAGGACCAGACTATGTGACACTGAACTCCATTTTGGTAACTGTATTTTTCCATAAATTGGGATGGGAACTTGTCTTGAAACAAAGGGTTCCTGCTGTATTGAAAAATTATATATGGCAGGGAGTGACATCCTCTCTTGCTGTCAATCCCCACACATAAAAACTCCTGGAAACATCTGAAGAACAAAGACTAAACTGGGGGAAGTGTTGGTCCCAGGATAAAGGGATTTCAGCCTGTGTAGGAAAACTTTGTGAACTGCTTGCATCATCAATCAGGGTGACAAACTGACAATTCATATCCTATCTATCTATCTAATTAGGCTCAGTCTGCAGCTCTGTCTATTTGCTAGGTAATCTGCTTTGATCGGTTTGCTATCACTTATAATCACTTAAAATATCTTTATGTAATTAATAAACTTGGTCTATGTTTTTTCATAAACAGTTTGTTTGGAATGATGTGTTTGGAAAAATTGCAGTGCTGTAAACAAAGTCTGTTGCATATCTCTCCCACATTGAGGGGAGAACGACCTATATTAATGATTTTGCATTTTAGAGATCACGGTGCAGTGCAAGATGGTGTAATTCTGGCTTTATACTCCAGGAAAGGTGCAAGTCCGGGGAGCTGGGAAATTAGCTCTTCTCTCCTGTTTGTCCTTGTGTGGCATAAGAAAAGCACTCAGGTAAATCAGTTGGTGTGCAGCGCCACCTGCTGCCGTGTTGGGTGATAACAGGGCCTGGAGAGGCTGGCTGTGTCCCCAGCAGAGCAGTGTGAAAGAAGCCAGCCCAGCTGAATGGTTAGGAGCTCAGCGGTTCCAGTGGCTCCCAGACTGCACCCAGGGTTGACGACCGATCACAGTAGCACAACAAGTCATATGAAATGCAAAGCTTGCTGTTCAGAGTGAGATTTGCACTTCATACTGTGGTGGAGTTTTAAGTGAGATTTATGTGAGGTGGCTTGAGCTCTGTCGAATAGGTTTCCACTTTGTTATGATCTCTTTGCTTATTTTGGAAAAGGAAAGTAAGGACAGAAAAGCAGGAAAATGAGTGAGAGTGAAACTGTTGTGAAATTGGAGCTGTGCAGATTGCAGGCAGAAGAAAAAGAAGATGAACATAAAAGAGTTTTGGAGTTAAAAGAATTCCAGGTAAAAGATAGGGAAGCTCAGAAGCAAGCAGAAGGAGCTCCACACCAGAGAATTTTGGAACTCAAACAGCCAGAAACTGAGTAAAAGAAACTAGCCATGTAACTGCCAGGCAAAGAAATGGAGGGGAAGGAAAGAGAGAGAAAGCATCTGGGTCAGCAACAGCAGTTTTAGTTTGAGTATGTGGGAATGGGCTCAGGGCTAGGGGCCGGGGTTTATAGTGTAGGGTGGCTCTTATGTCGGGGTGGTGGGAACCCTGTCTCCCACTGTCATGAACTTGCAGCTCCTAGGAAGAGGGGCCAGGGGCTCCATGCACTGTCCATGCCCACAGACCCTACCCCCGCAGCCCCTATTGGTTGCAGTTCCCTTATGCACAGGAGCTGCAGGGACACATGTATGTGGGTAGGTAGCCTGCCAGCCCTATCCACCCTGAACTCTACTACCAGCACAGTGATGCCTTCCCTACCAGCTCCAGCACCAGTGGGGTTCCCTGGCCATGTGTCACAGCCTGCACCCCCCAGCACCAGCAGTGGTCCCATGCCATCTCCCCCAGCACCTCCAGTGCCCCCGGATGACCCCCTCCCCAGGCACCCACAGACCTCCACCTAAGTTTTAGGTAGGGGTACATATTAAAAGTCATGAGTTTTTGTTTATTGTGCAAGAGCTGTCCATAATTAACCATAACTAAAACTAACCATGACTAAAATATAGCCTTACTGATGGCTCATAAATAAAGATAATGGACGATGGAGAAGTTGAGCCTTCCTGTGAACCTTTCAGCCAGCCTATCAGTAATGGATGCTATGACTCAGCATGAGTAGCATGACAACGCATCCCTTATGATTTGGCCTCCTGCAATTTGCCGTTGACTGTGATGGTGGTCAAATCTGGTGGACACTAATCCAAGCAGCTGAGTTTCCCTAATGGCCAAGTGGCCCCTAAGGGAATGTGCAGATATGGTTCATAAAGACACCTGCCTCCCTCTCTGAACAGATACTCCCTGCTGCCTGTGCTACCTCTCTGATGATGCTTTGTTCTTTAGGGTGAAGACCTCTGGTGTCAGTGGCTCCCCTTCTAGCAGGAATTGGGTACGTTGGAAGGTTTCAGTATCTTTAAATGAAAAGTGAAGGGGAAAGACTGTAAGCTCTTTCCATTTGCAGATGTTCTGTAGTGAGACAGAAAAATAAGCTGGGCTGTCGGGGTGACTCAGTGTTAGGGCTGGAGAGCAGGCAGTGCTGAGTAGCTTGGGAATCCCACCGTTTCATCTGGCCATTGTCCTCGGTGGGTTGTTCAAGCTATGCAGAAATCTGAGATTCAAAATGAACTCGGAGTGTAAAAACCCAAAGCCCCTAAGTCAGCGGCACAGCAGCCAGCAAACAGAGCTGTAATCAGGGGAGTTTCAGTGGGAGTTTACAGCGGGAGTTCGTGGGGGAGACTTAGAGACCTAGGCAGAGGAACTGACAGGCTAGTGAAGGGAATGGGTTGTGGTCTGCCCACGTTCTGGTGCCTGTTGGGAGTTTGTTTTGGTTTGTGTTTCTTGGACTAACAGGTTTTAGGTGGGAAGGCTATGACTGATACAGAGGCAGCAGTGAAAGACACAATGAGGATGACTGGATGTGGAAGCTGCGGCATGTACATGATCCTGGAGGCGGTACCTGAAAAGAGTTTCGTCTGCATGAAGTGCCGCCTGATAGAGCTGATGGAAGAAAAGATCCAAGGACTGGAGAGAGAGGTGGAAACTCTGGTTGAGTTTAGAAGGGGATTCGAGCAGATGATGGAGCAAAGACGTGAAGAGGCTGAAGGGATAAGCTCCGACTTGCAGATGGAAGCAAGACCAAAGAATTCTGAGGAAAGACTGCTGGGTGAGGAAAGTGGACGATGGAAGCATGTGACTAAGAGAACCAGGCAGAGGAAAAGACGAGCCAGTGAAGGAGAAATAGATCTCAGGAACAGGTTTGCAGAGTTGGAAAATGAAGAAGTTGCACAGCAGGTGGTCTCTGAAGATGAGATGAGATACAAGAACGAATGGGTATAAACTGGGCACTAGGAAGTTTAGACTTGAAATTAGACGAAGGTTTCTAACATTAGAGGAGTGAAAATCTGGAACAGCCTTCCAAGGGGAGTAGTGGGGGCAAAAGACATATCTGGCTTTAAGATTAAGCTTGATAAGTTTATGAAAGGGATGATTTGATGGGAGAGCCTAATTTTGGCAATTGATCTTTGATTATCGCCAGATAAGTATGCCCAGTGGTTGGTGATGGGATGTTGGATGGGATGGGATCTGAGTTACTGCAGAGAATTCTTTTCTGAGTGCTGGATGGTGAGTCTTGACCACATGCTCAGGGTTTAGCTGATCACCATATTTGGGGTCAGGAGGGAATTTTCCTCCAGGGCAGATTGGCAGAGGCCCTGGAGGTTTTTCGCCTTCCCCTGCAGCATGGGGCATGGATCACTTGCTGGTGGATTCTCTGCAGCTTGAGGTCTTCAAACCATTATTTGAAGACTTCAGTAACTCTGGCATAGGTTAGGGGTTTGTTATAGAAGTGGATGGGTAGGGTTCTGTGGCCTGCTTTGTGCAGGGAGTCGGACTAGATGATCACATTGGTCTCTTCTGACCCTAGAATCTATGAATCTATGAGAGGGCAAGGAAAAAGAGAAGAGCTGTTAGTCCTACAGGAGGAGGGGAAGAGTCAATGGAGACAACACCAAATATGAGCCCCAGGAGGGTACGGGACGGGTTGCGGAGGATTGCAAGGGTGAATAGGAATCAAGAGGACTTGCAGCCAGTGGTAGCAGGGTATAGACCGGAGAATCACACTGTCACCAGGAAAAGGCAGGTCTACGTGACTGGGGACTCCTTACTGAGAAGAATAGACAGGCCTGTAACTAGAGCTGATCCAGAGAACAGAAGGGTGTGCTGTCTGCCGGGTGCTAAGACACGGGATGTGGACCTGAGGCTGAAAAGGATCCTAACAGGAGCGGGAAAGAATTCGTTGATTCTATTTCATGTGAGAACGAATGATATGGCTAGATTTTCGCTGGAATGTATCAAGAGAGACTATGCCAGACAGAGGAAGACGCTTAAGGAAATCAAGGCTTAGGTGATCTTCAGTGGGATTTTGCGTGTTCCTAGAGAAGGACAACAATGATGTGACAAGATTATGGCGATCAACAGATGGCTCAGGCAGTGGTGCTATAAGGAGAGCTTTGGGATGTACGGCCACTGGGAAGCATTCATGGACAGAAGATTGTTCTCTTGGGATGGACTTCACCTGAGTAAGGAGGGAAATAGACTTCTAGGATGGAGGCTGGCCCAACTGATTAAGAGAGCTTTAAACTAGGCATTTGGGGGAGACGGTTGGGAGATGTCCAGGTAATCTCCACACCAGAATTTAACATTGAGAGGGAAGAAAACAAAGTAAGAGAGGATACAACCATGGGCAGAAGAATGGGCATAAGGAGGAAGGGTATGGAAAGGTACCAGTCTAACAGGTGATGGTGGTGGTAGAATGTCTCTGCTTAACCGGGTAAAGAATGTCAGTGAAGCCAAATGGCAAAAATTAAGATGTCTGTACACTAATGCGAGGAGCCTAGGTAACAAAATGGAGGAGCTAGAGCTACTGGTGCAGGAAGTGAAACCGGATATTATAGGGATAACAGAAACACAGTGGAATAGTACTCATGATTGGAGTTCAGGTATTGAAGGCTATGTGCTGTTTTGGAAAGACAGAAATAAAGGCAAAGGTGGTGGAGTAGCATTGTATATCAACGATGAGGTTAACTGTAAAGAAATAAGAAGTGATGGAATGGATAGAACAGAGTCTGTCTGGGCAAAAATCACATTGGGAAAGAAAGCTACTAGATCCTCTCCTGAGATAGTGCTTGTGGTGTGCTACAGACCACCGGGATCTGATTTGGATATGGATAGAGACCTCTTTAATGTTTTTAATGAAGTAAACACTAATGGGGGCTGTGTGATCATGGGAGACTTTAACTTGTATAATGGAGTAGATGAGATTCTGTGGGTGGGTGAGATTCTGTGGCCTGCATTGTGTAGGAGGTCAGACTAGATGATCATACTGGTCTCTTCTGACCTTAAAGTCTATGAGTCTATGAAGATTTCTCAAGGGGTCCCATTTCTACTGGTGCCGTGTGCTTTGGGCCCGATCCTGCCAGGGGCTGAGTGCGAGGAGACCGCACAGAATAACAGTGATTAGTTCCCCAGTTGCCTCAGGTTTATTTGCTGCTTGAAATTTATTCACAAACACATTTTCAAAGGTTTTATTCTCCAGATTAATTGTGAAGGCAGGAATTCAGAGCTTATTGCTCTGTGATGAAAGATCTGATGAGGCATATTTCTATTTCCTGACTGGCTGAGGGCTCCAGAATCTCTGTCCTGTAGATGTCCCTTAGCGTTCCCAGGGCTTCCGGCATCTCTGAGTCTCTGAGTGCCACATGTCAGGCCGTGGGTTGGCATCCTCTGATGCTCCCACCCTCATATTGGCGCCTGGGCTACAGCACACTGCAATTTGACTGTGCCTGCCCTGCAGGTCCGAGTGGGTTCAGCACCTGTGGTTCTTTCCTTTGAGAGGCTGTGAGCAGTGGTGAGATGAGTGACCAGCCAGCCTTCTGGAACCAAAATGGTGTGTAATGTGAACTGTAGGAATAAAGCATAACATGGGAGAATAAGAGGGTTTTCAAGAAACAGTCTGTTTGAGTCAGACTCCCAAACCCTACCACTCTAATGGGGAACCAGGCAGGCCGAGGGCCTTCAGACTTTCCCAGCGGTGTCTGTGCCTGTCAGTCTGAAAAGTTTCTCAGCAACAGTTGCTCCACCTCTCTATAGACTCCCAGAACTAAGAAAAAAAGCTGGATAACGTGGCTAGAGCATGGAAATAGGCTCTTCCTAGCCTGTAGCTCCGCTTTTGCCTCTCAACCTCCATGAAGTGCTCACTGAGAGATAGTTCTTCTTCAGGTGCTGCTTCCCTTCCTTCATGATTTCCAGCAGTCTATTTTTAAATTAAGAAGAGCCATAGTGGTTTCACCCAATGTAGCCATAAGACAAACATCTCAGTAGTTAACCCAATATAGCTATAAGCAAACATCCCAAGAACTCGGTTTAACCTACACATTCATTATGGCATGTCAGCTCCATATCTCTCACAATACTAATTTTGATTGCCACGTATTTTAGGAATACAGGACAGAGACACTCAGAGAGAGAGAAAGAGAGAGAGAGAGAGAGCGCGACAGACTATTTTTATGCGTGAAATGACGTTCAATTTCCATGTATACTCCATGCATTTGACTTTGAAATCCACTTCCTGCAAACCCTTATTGTGCTTGAATAACAGCTGCTGGGGGTACTATCTACCAGAGAGTGGGAGCTCAGGGAATAAAAAATAATTATACTGACCTCAATGCCTGTTACCACTCCAGATACAGGCTGCAGCTTGACAGAACAGAACCTGAGTAGAACCAGTCAGCTATTAACCCAGGGACAGGGGAGCTACAATACTCCACATACTATTTGCAATGGGTTTGTGCTATTAACTCTTTGTTCAGTGGAACAACTGTATAATGCCGTCACCTGGTAACTGACCAGTAGCTGTTTCAAACACTCACACTCAGGGTCAAGAACACAGTCCCTCTACTATACCTGTGCAGGACTTTCCAAAGAGTCATGAGACAACAGAACCACTGTTCTGTGTTTCAGCAGAGAAGAGCTCAGGTGCAGGAAAGGGGAGTGTAAGGGTACGTCTACACTACGGGATTATTCCGATTTTACATAAACCGGTTTTATAAAACAGATTGTATAAAGTCGAGTGTACATGGCCACACTAAGTACATTAATTCGAAGGTGTGCGTCCATGGTCCGAGGCTAGCGTCTATTTCCGGAGCATTGCACTGCAGGTAGCTATTCCATAGCTATCCCATAGTTTCTGCAGTCTCCCCTGCCCCTTAAAATTCTGGGTTGAGAGCCCAGTGGCTGATGGGGCAAAAATCATTGTCGCGCGTGGTTCTGGGCAAATGCCGTCAGTCATTCCTTCCTCTGGGAAAGCAACAGCAGACAATCATTCTGCGCCCTTTTTCCCTGGATTGCCCTGGCAGATGCCATAGCACGGCAATCATGGAGCCTGTTCAGCTTTTTTTTTTTTACAGTCACCGTATGTGTACTGGATGCCGCTGACAGAGGCGATATTCCAGCGCGACACAGCAGCATTCATTTGCTTTTGCATGATAGCAGAGATGGTTAGCAGTCATTCTGTACTGTCTGCTGCCGGTGTAAATGGGCAATGAAATGAGGTTATCTGTCTTTCTGTGCTGTCTACTGCTATCATGGGTGCCCCTGGCTGAGATTGGCCGGGGGGTGCAAAGGCAAAGCTGGGAATGACTCCCTGAGTCAATTCCTTCTTTATGGTTTCTAAAAATAGAGTCAGTCTTGCCTAGAATATGGGGCAAGTGTGCTAGAGAACCAGTGTATCACAGAGCACAGCTGCTCCATGCCAGATCCCACAGAAATGATGAGCTACATACCATTCACCGGGGGTGCCCCTGCAACAACCCCATCTGTTGCTTCTCTCCTCCCCCAACCTTCCTGGGCTACCATGGCAGTGTCCCCCCATTTGTGTCATGAAGTTGTAAAGAATGCAGGAATAAGAAACAATGACTTGTTAGTGAGATAAAATGAGGGGGAGGCAGCCTCCTGGTCCTATGACAGTCCAGGCAGGACATTAAGCGGTGCGGGGGAGAGGAGCCCAGCATCCCGCTGATATGATAGACCAGGCAGTACAGAATCTTTTCTTTACACAGGAAAGGAAGGGGACTGATGGAGCTCAGCCCCCAGTTGCTATGATCAAAACAGTTATCAGCCATTCTGTATCATCTACTGGGAATAACCAGAAATCATTCTTGTTTTTACCCAGGCGCCCCCAGCCAACCTCACCTGAGGCAAGCCAAGAGCACTCACAGGCTGATAGTAACAACAGATATCATTCACATTGTACCATCTGCCACCAGGGGGGAAGAGGAGCGGATACTGCTCTTCACTGCTGCAGCATCGCGTCTACCACCAGCATTCAGTAGACATAGGGTGACATTGAAAAAAGTCAAGAAACGATTTCTTTCCCTTTTCTTTCACATGGTGAGGGGAGGGAGTAAAATTGATGAGCTGTACCCTGAACCACGGTGAATAATGTGTTTGAACCTACAGGCACTGGGAACTCAGCCAAGAATGCAAATAGTTTTCGGAGACTGCTGTGGACTGTGGGATAGCTGGAGTCCTCAGTACCCCCTCCCTCCCTCCATGAGCATCCATTTGATTCTTTGGCTTTCCGTTACGCTTGTCACGCAGCACTGTGTAGCCTGGAGATTTTTTTCAAACGCTTTGGCATTTCGTCTTCTGTAACGGAGCTTTGATAGAACAGATTTGTCTCCCCATACAGCGATCAGATCCAGTATCTCCCGTACGGTCCATGCTGGAGCTCTTTTTGGATTTGGGACTGCATCGCCACCCTTGCTGATCAGAGCTCAACGCTGGGCAAACAGAAAATGTAATTCAAAAGTTTGCGGGGCATTTCCTGTATACCTGGCCACTGCATCCGAGTTCAGATTGCTGTCCAGAGCGGTCACAGTAGTGCACTGTGAGATACCGCCCGGAGGCCAATACCGTCTATTTGCGGCCACACTAACCCTAATCCGATATGGTAATACCGATTTTAGCGCTACTCCTCTCATTTGGGAAGAGTACAGAAACCGATTTAAAGAGCCCTTTATATTGATATTAAGGGCCTCATAGTGCGGATGGGTGCGCCGTTAAATCGGTTTAATGCTGCTAAATTCGGTTTCAATGCATAGTGTAGACCAAGCCTAAGAGTGTTTATATGTAATTTACGCCCATCACTGCTTACACAAGAATGGTAAAGTAAAGTGCACACTCAACTGGATATTAGTGCAAACCTAGTGTTTTCACTATTCACCCATATGTGACACTAACTCCACACCTTCCCAGGTGAAGTAACTGTCTGTGTTAGCTTGTAACATGCCAAATATCTACAGACCATTCCATGAGAAGAGGATGAAGTGAGGATGAAGAGAAGGCTGTAGGATGATTGAACTCTGGATTCAGTCAACATTGGCAAGGCAAAGCACTTCAGTTCCTCTTGGATGGATTTTTGATGATCAGAGCATATCACTGGGAAAATTTGGTAAGGGAAAGTTAACAGAGCCCAGTTCTGACTGAATTTATACTTGTAAATCTGGAGCATTGCCATTCAAGTCAATGATATTAAATTAAGAACTTCTGCCTAAGAAGAATGTATATCACGTACTGCAAAGAGGCAGTGGCTTAATTTGGACTCTCAGGAGTGGAGGAGATATATATATATATATAATATGGCAATGAAACACATTTATAAATAGCTTCAGTGCAGGACAGATAAATACAGTGACAGTTTAACCCATGCATTTGCAATGTATTTACATCAATGGTGCCAAGAGTTTAGCAGGATTCAAAGAGGGACTGGATGTTTATATAGATAAACAGAAAATCCAATTAAAGTAGTGAAGATTGTTTCAAAAACCCTCTGATGGGCTCTAAACATTCCTGATTTGCACCGCAAAATTTGTCTAATTAGTGGATGCAGGTTATTTGAAAGCTGCCTATTGCAGGGTGTCTTCCATTTCCTCTGAAGCATCTGGAACTGGCCACTGGATACTAGGTTAAATAGACTATGGGTCTGATCCACTCTGGCAATGTCCATCTGCCTATGTATTGTGTAAATCCAAGACTATGTTTTTGCTGATCTTCCTTGAGCTCCTGGGAGTCTCTAGACCTGCACTGAGAGCAGAAAGATGTCTCGCTAAATGTCATCCAATCTCCTGTCCTTTTTCTTTTTAGGAAGGAAAGTTCAGAACTCCTCGGACCTGCCCAGTACATTATGTCAGCTGTCAATAACACCAAATACAACTCTGCAATGTTCTTTCTCACCGGGTTCCCAGGTGAGGAAGACGTCCATCTCTGGATTTCTATCCCCTTCTGCTTAATGTATGTTATTTCGATGGTAGGAAATTCAGTCATTCTGTTCATTATAAAAACAGATCCAACCCTCCATGAGCCCATGTACATTTTTCTTTCCATGTTGGCCACCACAGACCTTGCCTTATCGATATCCACCATGCCAACGACACTGGGTATATTCTTTTTTAACTCTAGGGAGATCAGCTTTGATGCCTGTTTTGCCCAGCTGTTCTTCATCCACTTGCTCGAATGCATTGAATCCTCTGTGCTCTTGTTGATGGCCTTTGACCGCTTCATTGCGATCCGTAACCCACTGAGATATGCCTCCATCTTAACTCTGCCGAGAATAGGCAAGATGGGACTGGTGTGTGTGCTAAGAGGGGTGGCTGTAATTCTCCCGCTCCCTTTTCTTCTTCAACGGTTCCAATATTGTCGATCCAATATCCTCTCCCATTGTTACTGCATAAACCAGGACGTCATGAAGATGGCTTGTTCGGATATAAGAGTAAACAGTATCTATGGCTTGTTGATTGCACTTTTGACAGTGGGGTTGGACTCGCTGCTCATCTTCCTCTCTTATGTGATGATCCTTAAAACAGTGCTGAGCATCACGACCCAAGTGGAATGTCTTAGGGCCCTGAACACCTGCATCTCCCACCTCTGTGCCGTCCTGCTCTTCTACATGCCAATGATCGGCCTTTCCATGATACACAGATTCGGGGAGGGCTCTTCTCACTTGCTTCAGATTGTCCTGGGCTACGTCTACCTGCTCATCCCACCTCTGATGAACCCAATTGTGTATAGTGTGAAAAGCAAACACCTTCGTGAGAGGATAATCAGGGTGTTCATCAAGTGAAGAGTCAGTTCATCATCCAGCTCCAAAACTGGTGACACAGGATGCGAAAAATATGGGCCACCTATTCTGTCCTGGACCCTTAAACCTGAGACAACATGAGATACTGATCCGTGCTATGTAGAGACAGGTTCAGAGAGGGTCTAAGACCTGGAGCAATGGGAGAGGGGCTGGTGAGGGAGGACAGTGCAATGGGAGAAGGAAGCCAAGGCAGGCAGCAGCGTTTTAAAAGTGACTTTGTTCACGGAGAGCCAGGGAACTAGTGGGATCTTGGCCCATAAAGAGCCACATCACTGGCTGCTCCATCCTCATAATTCCTCTGAATACAGTCAATAAAGAGAAGGGATGTGGATGTTGTTTCCCATTACACTTGGCCTGTCACTGTCCTGTCTCTGGTTAAACATCCACAGGCCATAAAAAAGGCTGCAGAGCTGCTCTGCAGTCACACCCCTGGCCCTTCCCGAGGACTCTGGGTGCTGTGTGATCTATGAGAACTGCAGCAGCTGTGGCCAGGGGCTACTGAAGGGGCACAGACACTCACCCTTCCCCTATGCCCTCAGCCAGGTCTTTGTGACAGTGTCATCTCAGACACATGATTAACACAGGAGTCCCGGGAGAAGCCATTCAGGCAGCCCCCTACCTCCATTCATGGCTTTGCACACAACACACATCTGAGGACAGTGCAGAGTGGCGTGTGTGAGTGAAGGCCTGACACACAGGAATCCTGGCAAGAGACTCAGGCCCAGGTTCCTTCCTCCTCCCCCCATTTGTGCTGCCCCAGCAAGGAAGAGGGGTGGAAACGGTCCTCATCTCCCCCACAGAGTCACAGCTAGTGCCTATCTGCCCTTCCCATTCACTGCGGGGTGACCACCTTTTCAAAATCAGAAAAGGGACAGAGGCAGGAGCCCCACTCCCTCTGTGACACTGCCCCACCCCTCTTCTTCCCCTGTGAGGCCCACCCTTTGCTTCCCTTCTTCCCCCAAGGCTCCACCCCTCTCCAGGCCAGAAGCTATAGCTGGGCCAGGGTAAAATGTGTCCGGGGAGCTAGAGCCACTGTGAGGACCACCAGATCCTCCACCAGCCCTGGACAGAGGGCTGGAGGGCTCAACAGAAGCCTCCAGCCTGTGCCTCTGCCTCACAGGATGCACCCCAGGGGAGACGGAGAATCTGGGGCCCCCCACCCCAACCTTGGCTCCCAGGATAGCTCTTACCATGGTCCAGCTGGTGGCCTGGCCAGGAGGGCAGAGCCCCATGGGAAAGTGGAGTAGCGGGAGGGGCCTAGTGGGAAGAGATGGGGCATGTGGCAGGGCCTCTTCAGAAAAGGAGCGTGGGTTGCAGCAAGCCTGAACTGATTCCCACCCCAAAAAAGAGTTTGGTGGGGGGTACCTGAGGAAAGGGGAAGGATGTGGTGAGAGGGTAGGAAATCTTGAGTTTTAGAGAAGACTGGATTAATGCGACCCCACAAAGGAGGCTATTGTTTTAAGTACTTCTGTCTGAGAATAAATTATTGTTCTTATTATTACCTTGGAGGTAAAGGAAAGATGTCTGCAGGCCTACCTCAGGCCACTAGGGGGCACTCTGGGGTGACCCCCATCCCCACGGCCTTAGCAAGAATGAGCTGTGCACTTGAAAGCTATTACTAGTGGGCTGAGTTTCGCTCAGCCCCTAGGCTGCTCTGAACCCCACTGATGCAGGAGAAGAACAGGCCAGCAAATCAAACCCCTGCAACTGGCTCTTTGCCATCCCTGCTGTCTGCAGTGAAGCGGGGAGCTCTGCTGGTGCAGCAGAGATTCCAGCCATACTTCTCACTGCTCGGATGGCTGGAAGGCTGTCCCTGTGTTGTGGGCATTGCTCTATGACTCAAGACAGCTGGGTTTGATTCCTCTGCCATGTGTGACCGTGGGGGAGCCATTGGGTGTCTCTGAGCCCCTGCACAGGTGGATAATAGCCCTGCCCTGCCTCACAGCGGTGTCAGGAGGATAAATACATTCCAGGTGACCAGATACTCTGGGACCCTAAGATCAGGGCTGTGTCAGGGTTCCACAGAGCAACACCTCTGACATTTGTCTATAAAAGTCTTCTTACATCAGCCTCCTGTGACAACTGCTTCTGGGAAGCCCCATGACTACAGCACCTTGGTGTCTGTGGCAAATTAGGGGTCCCCAAGTGTGATAGTGAGGGAATGTAGTTGAACTGTGAGGGTGGTGTTGAGGTGTCATGATGATTTGGAGCCTTTCAGCACAGTCACCAGACCGGTGTTTGCAGCCATTGAGGCTGAATGGATGTAACTTCCAAACAATGGAGTAATAGCCACAGGGGCCTCATCTTAGACAGCTTTGTTTGGAGAAAGCAGTCTGAGGTCAAAGATCAGCTCCACAGCTTGGCCCAGTAACATGGGCACGGCTGAGCACTGTGGTGAGTGGGCCCAGGCTCACACGGGTTTCAAACAATTTGTCTGATACTGAAGTTAGAATTACTTGCCTGCAATTTCTGGGATCACCTCTGGACCCTTCTTAAAAATTCAGCATCATATTAGCTATTTGCCAGTCATCAGGTAGAGAGGCTGATTTAATCCATAGGTCACATAGCACATTTAGTAGTTCTGCAATTTGGTATTTGAGTTCCTTCAGAAATCTTGGTGAATATCATCTGGTCCTGGTGACTTATATTGTTTAATTTATTCATTTGTTTTAAATTCTCTGTAATGGGTTCTCACCCCTGGGCTACACTCTGGGAGCCGGTGGAACTGCTGAGCCCCTAACACTTCAGCTGGGCTGGCCTCTCTCACACGGCTCTGCTGGTGACACAGCCAGGCTCTCCAGGCCCTGTTATCACCCAACTCGGCAGCAGGTGGCGCCACAAGCCCAGCTGAGCTACCTGAGTGCTCTGCCTAAGCCACTCAAGGACAACTAGGAGACAACAGCCAATTTCCCAGCTTCTCAGCTTTGCTCCCTTTCTGGAGAATAAATGCAGAATTATGCCATCTTGCACTGCGCGTGGATGTGTACAATGCAAACTCGTTAATATAGGTCATTTCCCCCTCATCATGGGATAAATACACAACAGCCTTTGTTTACAGAGCTGACATTTTGGATCCCCAAGAGAAAATGGAAGGTTCTCATGTCCTTTTCCCTTGTAACGTAAACAAAGTTTTCACTGACTGAGTCTGTGACGGCCCTCTGGGTATGATGTAAACCTCCCAACCAGTCCATGGCTGGACTATTGTGCCCATCAGCTACTCTAACCAGCCTTCCCATGTCTGTACAGCCCCCTGCACCCTGTATAATGACCCTTTACGCAGATCCTGTGGGCAGTGATTACTGTTGCAAGCTCTTGTAGAACATCTGTAATGAATCTGTGCTACAAGAGACCTGGAGAGATTCCTAGAGCAGTTGTGGAGGCCCAGAGATTGTGGGTGGGTCTAGTTACCAGTGGATCACTAAGATCTGTGCATAACTTTGGGAATCTCTGGATCCTGGGTCCCTTTTCATTCTTCAGGGAGAAGGGAAGGGACCTTTTCTATTGAAATGATTTGAGGTTTATTTCCATGTAGAAGCCTTGTGGAATCTGCATTCTGGGTTTGTAATACAGGAAAAGGGCTACTGGGGAAAAATCTGGCTGTATATTATTATGATGATGATTTTATTATATTTTATTTTTTTATTTCAGCAAGATCACAGCTGTGATAGAATCATTGTTACCACTCAGCCACCCTCAAGTGAGCCATGTGACAAATTGGAACCGTACAAACGGTGATGACAAGCCTGTATTACAGGAATAAATTCTGTAGAAGGGCTGGCACTGCAGACCAGTTGGGTGGCATCACCAGGCATCCCCTGTGATTTGACCTCCTGGAGTTTACCATTGGCATGACGAGGGTTAAAGCTGGAGCACAAGAAGCTAAGCAGCAGAGATTCCCTGATGGACAAATGGCCCCAAGGGAATGTGCAAACTTGCTTCATAAAGACAGTTTCCTCCCTATCTGAACAGATGCTGCCTGCTACCTGTGCAGCCTCTCCGATGACTCCTTGTCCTTTACGGTGAAGACCTCTGGTATCAGCGGCTCCCCTTCTAGCAGGAATTGGGTACGTTGGCAGGTTTCACTATCTTTAAAGTGTGAAGTTAAGGGTAAAGACTGCAAGCTCCTTATCTTGGCAGATGTTCTGTGCAGCAGCAAAGGATTCAGCTGGGCTGTCGGAGTGTCTCAGTGACATTGGCTGGAGGGCGGGCAGCACTAGGTAGCATGGAAACCCCTCCCCTACATCTGTCCATAGTCCTCAGTGGGTTGTTGAAGCTACACAGAAATCTGACATTCAGAATGTGTTAAAACCCCAAAGCCCTGAGTCAAGATTTCTCACAGGGTCCCATTTCTAGAGTTACGGGAGGTTTTGGATCCGATCGTCCCAGGGGCTGAGCACGAGAAGGCTGCACGCAATATCAGTGACTAGTTCCCAGATCGCTTCAGGTGTATTTGCTGCTGGAAATTTAATCAGCAAAAACATTTTCAAAGGTCTGATGAGGCATTTTTCTATTTCCTGACTGGCTGAGGGTCTCTAGAATCTCTCTCCTGTAGATAAACCTTAGAGTTCCTGGACTACCGGCATCTCTTCTCCTTCTCTGATCTCTGAATGCCACATATCAGGCCGTGTACCCTTCTCTTTCATGGGATCCCCGATCCTCTTACCCTCTGAGTGGCCCCTGGGGTACAGCACATTGTGGTTCAACTGTGCTTACCCTGCAGGTCCGAGTGAGTTCAGCACCTGTGTTTCTTCCCTTTGTGAGGCTGTGAACAGTGGTGAAATGAGTGACCAGCCAGCCTTCTTGAACCAACGTGGTGTATAATGTGAGCTTTAGGAATAAAGCGTAACATGGGAGAATAAGAGGTTTTTCAAAAATCAGTCTGAATGCGTCTGACTCCAAACCCAACTACTCTAACGGGGACCCAGGCAGGCCGAGGGCCTTCAGACTTCCCCAGTGGCGTCTGTGCCTGTCAGTCTGAAAAGTTTCTCAACAACAGCTGTCCCACCTCTGTACAGACTCCCAGAACTGGGAAAACAAGCTGGGTATTGTGGCTAGAAACAGTAAATAGGATCTTCCCAGTTTGTAGCTCCAGTGTTGTCTCTCAAACTCCTTGAGTTGCTTACTGAGAGATTGTTTTTGCTTCAACTGTTGCTTCCCATCCTTCATGTTTTCCAACAGCCTGTTATGAAATTAAAAAGAGCCATACTGCTTTCACCCAATATAGCATAACAGAACCATCCCAGTAGTTAACCCAATGAAACACTTTTATCAATCACTTTACAGCAGGACAGATAAATAGAATTACAATTTTCCCCAGTGGACTTCCAATGTGTTTACAAACATCTCATGATATAACGGACCACACTCAGAAGTGGAGGGCTAGAAAGAGTGTCTGTGGGAAAGTTACAATTGTAAAATCACACAGTGCTCAAGTACACTGTGGGACTCCCAGCCACAAGATATCAGTGAGGACAAGAGTTTCGCAGGATTCAAAGAGGGACTGGATGTTTATATAGATAACCATAAAATCCAGTTAGAGTAGAGGGGATAGTTTCAAAAACTCTTCGATGAGCGCCAAACCTTCCTGATTTGCTCCACAACATTTGTCTAATAAGTGGGTACAGGTTATTTCCAAGCTCCTTATTGCAGAGCGTCTTCCAGTTCCTCTGAAGCACCCGGAACAGGCCACTGGATACTAGGCTAGATAAAAATATTGCTCAGGCTGCAGGGGTGAAATCAGGAAGGCCCAATCACACTTGGAGTTGCAGCTAGCAAGAGATGTTCAGAGTAACAAGAAGGGTTTCTTCAGGTATGTTAGCAACAAGAAGAAAGTCAAGGAAAGTGTGGGCCCCTTACGGAATGAGGGAGGCAACCTAGTGACAAAGGATGTGGAAAAAGCTAATGTATTCAATGATTTTTTTGCCTCTGTCTTCGCAAACAAGGTCAGCTCCCAGACTGCTGCACTGGGCAGCACAGTATGGGAAGGAGGTGACCAGCCCTCTGTGGAGAAAGAACTCCACAGTTCGGGACTATATAGAAAAACTGCACGAGCACAAGTCCATGGGCCAGAAGTGCTGCATCCGAAGGTGGTAAAGGAATTGGCAGATGTGATTGCAGAGCCATTGGCCATTATCTTTGAAAATTCTTGGTGATTGGGGGAGGTCCCGGATGACTGGAAAAATGCTACTTTAGTGACCATCTTTGAAAAAGGGAAGAAGGAGGATCCAGGGAACTACAGGCCAGTCAGCCTCACCTCAGTTCCTGGAAAAATCATGCCGCAGGTCCTCAAGGAATCCATTCTGAAGCACTTAGAGGAGAGGAAAGTGATCAGGAACAGTCAGCATGGATTCACCAAGGGCAAGTCATGCCTGACTAGCCTAATTGCTCTCTATGAGGAGACAATTGGGTCTGCACTGAGAGTAAAGAGATGTTTCATTAAATATCATCTAGTCTCCTGTTCTTTTTCCTTTTAGGAAGGAAAGTTCAGAACTCCTCAGACATGCACAGTCCATAATGTCAGCTGTAAATGACACCAAATTGAACTCTGCAGTGTTCCTTCTCACCGGGATACCTGGGCAGGAAGACGTCCATCTCTGGATCTCTGTCCCCTTCTGCTTAATGTATGTTATTTCGATAGTAGGAAATTCAGTCATTCTCTTCATTATAAAAACAGATCCAGGCCTCCATGAGCCCATGTACATTTTCCTGTCCATGTTGGCTGTCACAGACCTTGACTTATCGATATCCAGCATGCTGACGACACTGGGTATATTCTTGTTTAACTCTAGAGAGATCAGCCTCAATGCCTGTTTTGCCCAGCTGTTCTTCATCCACGTGCTTAAATACACTGAATCCTCTGTGCTCTTGTTGATGGCCTTTGACCGCTTCATCGCGATCCATAATCCACTGAGATATGCTTCCATCTTAACCCTGCCAAGAATAGCCAAGATGGGACTGGTGTGTGCGCTAAGAGGGGTGGCTCTAATACTCCCAATCCCTTTTCTCCTTCAACGGTTTCAATATTGTCGAGCCAATGTCCTCTCACATTGCTGCTGCCTAAAGCAGGAGGTCATGAAGATGGCTTGTTCGGATATCAGAGTGAACAGCATCTATGGCTTGTTGGTTACAATCTTTACAGTGTGGGTGGACTCACTGCTCATCTTTCTCTCTTATGTGATGATCCTCAAGACAGTGCTGAGCATCACGTCCCATGCAGAGTGTCTTAGGGCTCTGAACACCTGCGTCTCTCACCTCTGCGCTGTCCTGCTCTTCTACACGCCAATGATCGGCCTCTCTGTGATGCACAGATTTTGGGAGGGGTCTTCTCCTTTGCTTCAGATTCCCCTGGGCTATATCTATGTTCTCGTCCCACCCGTGATGAATCCAATTGTGTACAGCATGAAGAGCAAACACCTTCGTGCGAGGATAATTAGGGTGTTCATCAAGTGAAAGGTCAGTTCATCATCCAGCTCCAGCACTGACAACAAGGGAGACGAAAAATACAAGCCACCTATTCTATCATGGACGCTTAAATCAAAAATGACATGAGCTACTGATCTCCAATATGTAGAGACAAGTTCAGACGGGGTCTAAGGCCTGGAGCAACTGGAGAGCAGCTGGTGAGGGATGACAATGCACTCGGGGAAGGAGACCAAGGCAGGCAGCAGAGTTTAAAAAGTGACTTTGTGGAGAGCCAGGGGACAGGTGGGATGTTGGCACCTAAAGAGCCACATCAGTGGCTGCCCCAACCTCAGAATTCCTCTTGCTACAGACAATAAAGAGAAGGGATGTGGATGTTGTTTCCCATTACACCTGGCCTGTCACTGTCCTGTCTGTGATTCAACATTCACAGGCTATGAAAAAAGCTGCAGAGCTGTTCTTCTGGTGCAATCCTGGCCCTTCCTGAGCTCTCTGGGTGCTGTGTGATCCATGGGGGCTGCATCAGCTGTGGACAGGGGCTACTCGAGGGACATGGACACCCACCCTTCCCCCACACCCTCAGCCAGTGTTTCTGACTGAGTCATGTCAGACACATGATTAACACAGGAGCCCCAGAAGAAGCCATTCAGGCAACCTCTCTACCCCCATTCATGGCTCTGCACACAGCACACCTCTGAGCCCGCTCCCCACCGAGGGAGAGCAGAGCTGCATGCGTGAGTGAGGATATGATACACAGGAGTCCTGGGAAGAGACTCAGGCTCAGGTTCCCTCCTCCCCGCCTCCATTTGTGCTGCCCCAGCAATGAAAAGGGGTGGAAATAGTCCTCCTCTCCCCAACAGAGGCACAACCAGCTCCAATCCCAGCCCAGCCCATTCACTGCAGGGTGACCACCCTTTCAAAATCAAAAGAAGGATAGAGGCAGGAGCCCCGCCCCCTGTGTGACACTGCCCCACCCCTCTTCTTCCCTTGTGAGGCCCCACCCTCTGCTCCCCTTCTTCCACCAAGGCTCCACCCTCTCTCCAGGCCAGAAGCTATAGGTGGGCCATGGTGAAATGTGTCTGGGGAGCTAGAACCACTGTGAGGACCACCAGATCCTCCAGCTGCCCTTGACAGGAGGCTGAGGAGCCCAAGAGAAGCCCTCTACTTGTGTCCCTGGCCCCCAGGATGCACGCCGGGGTTGTTGGAGAGTTTGGGGCTCCTCACAACAGCCTGAGGTCCTGGGGTTATTCTTCCCATGGCCCGGCTGGTGGCCTGGCTTGGGGGAAGAGCCTCCAAGGAAGTGGAGGAGTATGGGCAAGGGCTTAGTGGGAACAAATGGGACAGGGGGTGGGGACTCTTGGAAAAGGAGCAGGGGTTGTGGCAAGGCTGCTCCAATGTTCACCCCGAAAAGGAATTTGGTGGGGGGCTCTTGAGTAAAGGAGGAGGATGGGGACAAAGGGTAGGAGACCTTGTGTTTTAGAGAAGACTGAATTAATGTGAACCCTCAAATTGGGCTTTTGTATTAAATATCCCAGGCTGAGAGTGTGTCTTGAATGGACCTTAGAGGGAAGGGCATGGTGCATGAAGGGCTACCGCAGTCCACAAGGGGGCAGTCTGGGGTGGCCCCATCCACAGGGAGTTAGCGAGAGTGAGCTGTGAACTTGAAAACTGTTACCACTGGGCAGAGTTTAGCTCAGCCCCTAGGCTGCTCTAGACCTCACTGAGACAGGGGGAGAACAGGCCAGTGAATCAAACCACTGTAACTGGCTCTTTGCCATCCCTGCTCTCTACATGGTAGCAGGGATCTCTGTTGATGCAGCAGAGAATCCACCCGTACTTCTCACCACTCAGATGGCTGTAAGTCTGGCCCTGTCACCTGGGCACTGCTCTGTCATTCAGGAGAGCCGGGTTTGATTCCATTGCCAGATGTAACCATGGGCAAGCCATTGGCTGTATCTGAGCCTCTGCACAGGTGGATAATAGCCCTGCCCTGCCTCACAGAAGTGGCGGGAGGATAAATACATACAAGGTACAGTGAGGGGTAGGTAGTAGAATTCTGAGGGGAGTGTTGGAGTGTCACAAGGGTACCGAGCCTTTCAGCACAGTCACCAGACTGGTGTTTGCAGCCATTGAGGCTGAATTGGTCCAACTTCCAAATAATGGAGCAACATCTGCAGGGGCCTCACCTTAGACTGTCTGATGGGAGAAAGCAGTCTGAGGGCAAAAGTCAGCTCCACACCTTGGCCCTGTAACATGGACACGGCTGAGCACTATGGTGACTGGGCCCAGGCTCACACAGGTTTCCACACAGGCTTCTTCCTCAAGAAAGGGGCAAACAGATGGGAAGATGCTCTCAGAGACACAGGGAAATGAGGCTGTGTCCAAAGGAGGGGCATATTCATGGGTGGGCCCAAATCAAGCAGAGCCCCCCCAATCCAGTGGTTGCAAATCCTGACCGCAGATCAGTGTCCAGATGTCCAGCCGTGTCTCTCTCTTGCCAGTCCCATGCGATGATGCCCTGCCCAAATGGGATGTGCCTCGTGGGTGCCTGTCAGGCCCAATAGCAGATTAACAACTGGGTCTGGGCCAACGGGGCCACCCCAATCTGCTCCACCTGCCCAGTGCTCCTGCAGAGAAGCAGCGTCCGAGCAGGGGGTCTTTTCCTACTCCCCCCGCCCAGCGCTCCTTCTGGGGAGTGGGTCAGGGTACAGAAAGGGGGCAGCGGGACAAGACCCAGCACCTGACCCACTCACAGGCAGGAGTGCCAGGCAGGGGACGCGGGGCAATTCCCCTCCCTGGACCCCACTAACCTGCAGGAGCACTGGGTGAGGCAAGCCCCCGTAACCCAAACCCACTGTCTGGTGGGAGTAGGGACTGCGGTAGGGGTGAGGAGGAAGCCTCAGTTGACCTGGCCCAGTCAGGGCCCCACAAATCCTAATCTGCCTCTGTGGGGGGAGGCAGCCCTCCCACCCCCCTTCATTGCCTGCCCACCTGAAAGCTAGGTCCAGCCAGTTTTCCTGTTTAGCTGCACCACTGGAGACCCTTGGCTTCCCAAAAGAATGTAAGTTGGGCCAGTTCTGTTCCTTTGTCTCTAGAGCAAAGCCCAAGTAACTTAGCCTGTAGTGATATGTGAGATAGATGAGTGCAGATGTGTGACAGCTGCCTGGTATTTTAAAATCATTTTCTCTAATGCTTTGTGCTGTTTGTTAATAAAGATACTATGTTTAAGCATGCTGCGTGTGACTGTATCGTTCTGGTCACAAGCACCCGAAGGGAAGAGACGGAGGTGTCCAGTCAGACCTGCTCAGTGATAAGCATTTAGCATAGATAGGGCGTCGTTCCCAGTTGAAACAATGGGACAATTAAGAATATAAGAACATAAGAATGGCAATACTGTTAGACCAAAGGTCCCATGACGGTGCACCCCATAAGGATCTATGGAAATATGCTTATGAATGTATATACGACATAACTGGAATATGTTTTATGCTACATATGCCATGTATCCTATCTCTGTAAAGGTTATGATCTACTGAATCTATCCACTCTATTTGTATGCATGTGTCATTGTTGTATTCGAAGTTATGAATATTGCCTGTGTATTTGCTTGATTTCTAAGTAACCTTAATAAAACATTTGGTCAGCTTCCTGAGAATGGAATGTGTAAATTAAGTGCTCAATCAAGAAACACTTAAGGACAATTAATCTTCGAAGGCTCCGATCCACATAAGAAGTCTACCTGAAGATGTTCAGGGTAGCATGTAAACAATGACTTCTCCCTGTAAAAACTGAGTCATGCATTTTGTTCTATTTGTGAATGCAGGTTTTTGTACATAATTCTACATTTGTAAGTTCAGCAGCTCCCATTGGCCTGAAGCAGCGATCCGCGGCCAGCGGGAGCCACGATCGGCCGTACCTGTGGACAGGGCAAGTAAACAACCGGCCCAGCCCACCAGGGGCTTTCCCTACACAAGTGGCATCCCAAGTTTGGGAAACACTGTTTTAGAGGAAAAGGAACTCAGACTCCCCAGTATAACAATGAAGAAGGATAAAGAATCAATGTCTAATGTGGAACCAGTAGAATCCAGTAGTTATGACTCTCCAATAACCATGGTAACAACCGTAAAACCTTAGAAGCAATTGCAAAAATTGTAGGGCCCATGAAAAAGGGAGATCCAGTGACTGCCAACGGAGCACACTTGGAAACGATAGTGAAACTCTTCCAGATAGATAAAGAGAATTTAGTTAAACTTTTACCGTTAACTGTAAACAAAGCCTTATGGAATATGTTGCTACCAGAATTTTTAAAAGGAGAAAAATCATTCAGAGACACTGCTGCTGTTAGAAAAAAATATGCATCCAGGCCAGGCAGGACTTACTTTGGTAGCTAACATGAAGCAACGGGAAGGCAAATCACCACATTAATTTCATAACAGACTTTCTGCAGCCCGGATATCTAAGAAAATGCCTGGAAAGGAAACAGAATCACAATATATTAATTTGCTCATTAACCATTCTTTACCAGCAGCTTGGGGTAAAGGAATAGTGCATGTGAACCCTGGGAGCACTCTTGCAAAAGTGCTAGATTTATTGTCTAAAGCCTATAGCTATATTCAAACTCACACCAAAAGAACTCATCCTCCTATAGCAGTTGTTCAAGGAGCTTCAGGTAAATCAGTAATTAAAGTAAAAGGCTCACAAAGTGTTAGACAAGAACAATCACCTGATCCAAAAGGGTTGGATAATAATATTAAGATCAATTCAAACCCAAGGGGGGCCATACCACCACATCCCCAAATTGAAAAGCCCAGATACTATAACCCTAGAAACATTAATGAAGGGACACGTTTCATACCATCTTCACCAACTACAAGCAGGAAACAATTCATGTCTGATATGAACTGTTACTGCTCTCACTGGAGAAGCCTGATCTGTTGACCTCCTACTCCTGTAATGGAAATGATTATTAAAGAACTCCGTCACATGGGGGAAACATTAGATTCTCACAAGTGGGAAATACAAGAAATACAGCAGCAAATTCATTCCATAATATTAAACAACCAACACACCCCAACTCAACCCATTCCAGTAGGAACTGAACTGGGATCCTGGATTTCAAATCTGCACATGGAGTGTGAGAATCAGGAAGTGAAGAAAAATGTAGACTCAGAGGAACAGAATGCCAAATGCCAAAAGGACCCCTGCCTCTTTAAGAAGAGATGTAAGCGAGGGACCCACCGTATCCGCAATGGTAAGGGGCCTCCTTTTTCTGTTTATTATTAATTCTGGCACCTCAATCTGAATAATTAATGATCAAAATTTAAAATCATCCCCTTTAGCATCAGGACGATCCAGAGTGTTAGCAGCATTTGCAAGTAACCAAATCACATCTGTGTTATCAAACCCAGTAGTGATAAAAATAGGGAACATGAAACAAAAATGTATTTGCACCAGCAAATTTAAACAAACCCTGCAATTTATTGGAATACATTTTCTGAGGAAACATGGAGGCATTATAGATTTAACCAGTCACTTGCTCTGCATAACTATAGTACAAGCACTAAACAATCAATCTGTTGTCATTTCCATTTGTAACATTGTTTCAACTGTAACAAAACCGGAAATGTATACCCTAGAAAATATTGCAGAAGGGAAAACGGATGTGCAGGCACTGCTAACTAAGCATGCTTTTGCTAAACATAAGCATACATTTGGAAAGATGAATACGACTGTTAAAATTTCAGGAGAAGATTTTCACCCACAGTTCAACTATCTTCCATGGAAAAATGAAATGAATTCTGTCTAGATTTCCAGACCATCTGCTTTTTTCAGTATGTAGATAACATTTGTTTATATACAGAGACTCAGGAGGAACATCTGGAGTGCCTGGATGAACTTCCACAAATCATTAAGGAAGCAAGACTAAAGTGTTACCCAGCAAAGGTGCAACTAATAGACCCCAAAGTGTATTTTTTAGGCATCACATTGTCTCAAGGAAGTCTGACACCTGCCCAACAGAAGATGAATGCAATTTGGGAATTGGCTGTGCCCACTAACATAAATTCTTTACCTTCTTTTTTAGGCTTAGCAGGAGACCATTGGGAATTTGTCCCTAACTTTGATCACATTGGACGTCCACGCTACAATCTCTTGAAAAACGAAGTTGCCTGTGTTACTGCTTGCTTTAATTTGATGAATGCTGTTGTCAGAGGTGTGTTGTCAGATGCTACTGGTGTGGTGCTCTGCTCTGCGCTGCTCTCTCCTTGTTGGTATCACTCGGCTGTGTACGTGTGTTCCCTCTGTTTGCTGCCCGAGCTCTGCGCAGATAGCTGACACAGCGGACCCGAAGAGAACCCCCAATGACCACAGAGTCTAGTAAGGTACGAAGGCACGTCGGCCAGGTTTATTGCGCTCGGACACACTTGCAGGGTCCCCGTAGAGTACTTAGTCTACCGGGCATACTGCGACAGAGTGCCTCTTGACAATGGACTTGGCTCAGTCAGTGGTGGGACTTTCCACTGCCCCCTAGGCCGGACAAAGACATCGCCCCAGGGATACATTTTTATACACAGGTACAAACAAGTTACACATCACTCCTGACGTATTGAGGTACAACCCTTCTACATAGCAAGGTACAACCCCTCTACGTAGTAAGGTGCCGCCTCTCACCTTGTACATGTTGGCTCGATCAAAACAACTCTATCCATCATATTACCCTTTTGCCCCTGTCATTGGGATGGGTCAGTCTGTTCCTTGTTATCTGTGTGGAATGTGCAAGTATGTGAATGTTCTGATCTCTAGTGTTCAGTACCTTTTAGGTACGTATCTTCTTGCAGCACCAGCCCTTTTCTTGCCAGCTTCTGTGAGCAGGGCCTGCCTCTGGCTCACAGCTTCACTTTGCTTTATGTTAGCAAAGTTTTGGCCATTATTTTAGTTCAGGCCTCAGGCCTCATACTGGGCCTTTATTAGGACCTTCACTTACTACATTCCCCCACTTTTTGTCTTTTTATGGGGAGGATGTTTACCCATCGTCATGGAAAAGCATAATGCATAGACTAAAGATAACCCAGTGGGCTAAACACTGTTATGTGATTATCTTATTTTACCATCCATACACTCATGCCCCATCTGTCTGTTTAGTCTGCACATTCCCTCATACGACTGAGAGACAGATTTTATTATCCAATTATTTTTTAGTCCCTTATGGTGGGCCTGGGAATGTTAGGCCCGGGACCATGACTGAGGAATGTAATATTATGATTGATCCTTAGAGGCACTTCCAAATAATTAATATATATGAATTATATGGATATAGCATATATTAGTAGTGTGTATGGGCATATATGTATAGTATGTATGTGTACATATGACAACAACTTATATCCAAGTGTAACCATGGTTTTCCAGGCTGCTGGTTTACTCTGGCCCTTTTACTTTGGTGACACAGATAGAAACACACTTCCATTAGGGCAATTCCAGTTATCACCTGTCTCATCATTAGCAGTAGGCTAAATGTTTTAACACACTGGGATCGGGATTGTGATCGTGTGTCCCACAGTGCTATGTATATGAGAAGTAAAACAGAAATCTGGAGTAGTGACACTATCACTGAGGCCTTTATATATAAATATATTGTAATTAGTTACTACACAGTACTGTCCATTCATATTATAGGTTATCCTTAAGGCTGGTTGTTAGCATCTGGTCAGCTTTACTGGGCAGGAAACAGAAGTGGGTAGCTTCTCTGTTCCATTGGTTGAACTGCTCTGTGATTCACCAGTAGTTGATGTAGATCCAATTGTTTCTTATGGATGCAGTCTTCCAGATAACCTACTGAATGGACAGTAACCAATTTATCAAATATTGCTGTGTTAGGATTTAATATTGGTACCCAGATACTGAACAAGATTGTTTTGACTAACATGTACCTCAGTTAGGATGCAGTGTCACTGACTCAAATGATGACTGGTACTAACAGGCAATTTGTTTACCCAATTTGTAGTTGCTATGTAACTTAATTTCTTTACCAATTTGTTTTTTTTTTTCCTTGCCTTCATGGTGTTTGCTGCCATTCGTTTGTTGATTTTTACCTGTGGGTTGGTTAAACAGTTTAGCAATGTTATACACATTGTAGATGTTGTACAGCAATAATACAATACAACAATAATACAGCAGTACAATGATAGTACAGTAGTACAGCAACAATTCAGTTATTTTTACACAGTAATTAAGTTAAAATTAAATGACAGGTTTTCTGATCCAGCTAGTGGTTTTTGTTTGATTGTTAACTTAATTGTCCATATATGGTAGATAGAAGTGTATTTGAACAGTGTCTTGTTTACAAAACATTTTTCTTTTTTTGATGCATGGAGGTTTCTTCACTGTATACAGTTATTATCTGGTGTCTTCAGGGTGTGATATTTTCTGGCATTTTTGGTCTGTGGGATGCAACTTAAACAACTTTTGTTAGTTAACATAGTAAAGTTTTTTTTGTTTTTTGTTTTTTTGTTTTGTTTGTTTGTTTGTTTTCAGTAACCCAAACTTAATACACAGTTTCAACTTAGTTTGTTTACAGTGTAATAAGAACAATGTAATAGGGACCGAGCCTTTTATAACTCAAGTTATACTTTGGCAGTTGTTGTATAGACATTTATTTTCATTTGGGGTGCATTACTAATATTTAATACTAAATGTAATGCTTAACAGCTAAAATAAATGCTCACAATCTTTCATGAGAAGGGGTACTGCTTTCCCTTCCTGAACACTTTGTTTTTAGTAACATAACTTCAACAAGCTTTTTAGAGTATTCACTTGTGATACTTTACCTTAATGTTGAGATTTCCCCTTACATTTTTTCTTTGAATAACAATTTAAAAAAAAACTTAAAAAACAAAACTGGGATTGATAAAAGAGAATTCTTTTTGTTTGCAATTGCATTATTTGTTGAGACAGAAATATATGTACATATATTTGTAACTGAAATCTTTTTGAACTTTGCACAAAAAATTGGTGTTAATAATACTATGATTATACCCCAACCATGATTTTAAAGTAGTGTGGTACCACATCTCATATATTTTTTAAAAGGGTATAAAGTTGACTTTTGTTGCAACAAAAAATAAAAATTTAAAAATAAAAATAATTTTAAAAAAATTGTCACGTGACACACACAACATAGACACGAGACACACACACAGGACATACAGGACACACTTACAATTAAAAACAAATGGTGCCAGAATTCTATTCATAACTATACAAAATAACACCACTAAAAATAAAATTAAAAAGGGTTAAACATGTGAATAAGTTATTACCTTATTGAAAACTTGTAGCAGGAATTTGATAAAAATATATTAATACTTGCCAAATTTATTGTATTAATTTGGTAACAAGGAATTTTGCATTACTTTATATTTAACATTATTTTAAAACTCTGCTCTGTGGAATAAGAAAAGCCCATGTTTCAAATATTACTTAGTGGTTAGGATTAGAAGCAGAGAGTGCATTTCTGTTGCTTGGCAACCATATCTTCAAGAAAGTTAGGAATAATTCCAGCTGTTGCATTCCTGAAGGGTTAAAATAATTAATTTACTGGATTTAAAGTTTTTACCTTATTTTCTTTCTGTTTCTTATTTTGTTCTGTTTTTAATTGCTTTATCCTTTGGAGGTTTCTGTAAAAACTATAACTTTTCACTTTTAAAACAAAGAGAAAAAGTAGAGGGGAAGAGAGGCGGGGGAAAAAGGGGGATGTGGGTGAAGAGCAACCTAGATAGGTAGCGAGACCTGAGCCAAGAGAGATTAACTCTATCAAGGCATTTGAAAGTACAGACAGCAGCAGCAGCAAGTTTAGCAAACTGAGAAAACAAATAAAGGACAAAACTTAACTAGTATGTAAAAATATATGAGAAAGAAGGTTCTATTTTCAGATATAAGCGCAAAGTGTGGTTCCATGGGTCAAAGCAATTGGGAACCTGCACAGTTGGGGATTGCGCCCCTGGTTTTTATCCTGGCTCTGAAAGGAGATTGGGGGTAGTTACCTGCTCTTGTAAAACCTGACTTTGTTCCCCAAGTGTCTGTTGCTTTTGTGTGCATGCCAAATGGATAGTGGGAGTGCCCTTTTCTGCTGCAGTTAACTGTTTTTGGGCAGCTCCATGGGTTAATGCATCAATTCTAGGTGTTAACCCGCTTAATTTTAGTTTTTCACTTTGAAATTCTTTTTTATTCACTCCCCTGCGATCGAGTCGCAGCTCCTGTCTCCTAATGTGCTCTGTGAACTGTTTTATTTTTTCCTTCATTTGATTTACCAGTTCAATGAGAGTATTGTTTGCTACTCTTTCCTTCTGTGCACTTACTTGTCCCGTACTGACAGGAACCAGTCTAGGTTCCGGTTTAAGTTTAACTGGAACCCGGCTTTTATCATAAGGTGATGGTCGCAATGCAGTGGACCCAGTTTCATGTTTTAATTTTACTAGGACCACCTCTTTCCACTTCTGTCCCCATTCTTCAGGCACAGGGTAGCTACCTGAAGCCTGCTGTTTACCACCAATATTTATAACAGGAGATGGCACATGTATTTTTTTAGGTTCCTTACAGTTGTTTCCAGTGTTTCACTCTGTTCCTGTACTGGTTGTCTCTGGGCTGCTTGCCACCCTGCAAGGGCGGTGGGAGCATTCCAGGGCTGCGTAGCTTTTTTTGATTCTTTTAACTCATTCTTTGTTACTGTTACTTGCCCTGCTTTTTCTATTACTTGTTTGGCCAGCATGCCAGCATGCTGTTTCAGCCATCTCACTGCCACAGACAGTAGTTGCAGAATTTTTGCTTTTTTACTTTTATTGCTATTTCTTAGAGTCTCAGCTCTACATATGCCAGTCCATGTTTCCCCATTCTTCAATTCATATGGACCCCCCTTACTGGCAATCCAGCGGGTCCATGACTTATAAAACTCCATGGGGATCAAAGGGGAGGGGATAAGGGGGTTCCCTAGCTCGAGGTTTTCTGTCATGTTAGATTGCGATTCTTACAGTGGACAGCTCGCTTACTCACCAGATCAGCGGTCAGGGTCACCAGTGTTGTCAGAGGTGTGTTGTCAGATGCTACCGGTGTGGTGCTCTGCTCTGCTCTCTCCTTGTTGGTATCACTCGGCTGTGTGCGTGTGTTCCCTCTGTTTGCTGCCCCAGCTCTGCAGATAGCTGACACAGCAGACCCGAAGAGAACCCCCAATGACCACAGAGTCTAGTAAGGTACGAAGGCACGTCGGCTAGGTTTATTGCGCTCGGACACACTTGCAGGGTCCCCGTAGAGTACTTAGTCTACCGGGCATACTGCGACAGAGTGCCTCTTGACAATGGACTCGGCTCAGTCAGTGGCAGGACTTTCCACTGCCCCCTAGGCCGGACAAAGACATCGCCCCAGGGATACATTTTTATACACAGGTACAAACAAGTTACACATCACTCCTGACGTATTGAGGTACAACCCTTCTACGTAGCAAGGTACAACCCCTCTACGTAGTAAGGTGCCGCCTCTCACCTTGTACATGTTGGTTCGATCAAAACAACTCTATCCATCATATTACCCTTTTGCCCCTGTCATTGGGATGGGTCAGTCTGTTCCTTGTTATCTGTGTGGAATGTGCAAGTATGTGAATGTTCTGATCTCTAGTGTTCAGTACCTTTTAGGTACGTATCTTCTTGCAGCACCAGCCCTTTTCTTGCCAACTTCTGTGAGCAGGGCCTGCCTGCTCACAGCTTCACTTTGCTTTATGTTAGCAAAGTTTTGGCCATTATTTTAGTTCAGGCCTCAGGCCTCATACTGGGCCTTTATTAGGGCCTTCATTTACTACAAATGCATTTACATGCTGGTCCGTCCAGACCCAAGCAACAGATCCCAGCAAACCATATCATCTAGAGGTATCTGGTATTCCTGAATCCAAGGGGTTTGCACTTTGGTGATGGCAACATGTACCCATCTATGGTCAGAGAGAAGCTGTAACCTTGAGAGTTTAGTTCAAGTCTGGAGTGGCCAGTATTAGTTTTCAGAGTCCTTGCAGGTCCCCACCTTCTGCACTCGAAATGCCAGAGTGGGGAATCAGCCTTGACAGTTGTATTGGAACGGAGCTCAAATTTGCCTATTAAAGCTAAAAATTTGCAAATAATAGTATCTTGGGTACAAGAAAGAAGGAACCCAGACCAAAACCAATCTGGAATACCAGGCCTGTCAACTAAAAACTTCTTTAAATGGAAATATCAACGAAACCAAAAACAGTTTATATCTAAGACTTGGAATAAAGCTTTGTTTACTGCATGAACTAATAGTACAACTTTAGCAATTCATAAGGTTCAAAATCATATGCCAGGTTTGTACAGACTGGGATTGAAAGATGGGCAAAAATTGCTATTGTGGAAGGATTTCCCACTGAAGGTTCAGAAATGTGAAGAAAGTTATGTATACTATTTTCCAAATAAATCAGGCAGCTAAATACTTCACCCAGTCACTCATAACAATTTTTACCAACACTTTTAAAGAAATAGTAGGGAAACATATTATTCTTGTATATGATATGTAAAATTTGAGCACGTCTTAAGTAAATTGGTGGGAAAATCTCTCCCTTATTGGACGAATCTAGGGGAGAACGATGTAAAACATATATTCCAGGGGAAGTTCACACTTTTCCAATCAGTAATGAAATTCCATACGGATCATGGGAAAACAGAACTAAATGTCAAAGGTCAGTAAGAACTGAAACAATAATCAAATACAATCTAAAGCATAAGAATAAGGAAAAATATAAAGCCCTTATCTAAATTAAGGTTTTAGATAAAGTCAAAGTTATTGATAAATATTTGAAAGTAGAGGCACAGGCAAGGATAGTGAAAAATAACCATGATTCACATAACTCAGTGAAATGTCCAGAATTGCAGAAAGACCCTGTTATTGGTCTCACTGCCACACCTATGGCAGGGGTATTAATCAACCAAGTAAAATTCATGCATATTCCTGTTCTGTTAATTTTATCTAAGTGGCAAACCATGAGAGGGCCAGCAGATTCTAACACCATCTAGGAAGATGCAAGTATGTCTGTAGGTATAACTGGGGATGTTCATTATATTTATCTATAGAAATTGTATATGCTGTAACATTTATTACTTTGTTGGTAACTTTAATAAAACTACAAAATGATAGATGCTGTTGTAATTGTAGATGTTATTTGCCTGTGGTTTCATGTGTTCCTATGATCTCTAGATCTAAAACAAACAGAGGTAACACGGTTAAACTCAAAATGATGGCCACCAGAGCCAAACGCACTGAAACATATGATTCATCAGGGCATGCGGTAGCATGTGACCTCTGGAATCTTTTTAAAAAATTCAGCATCATATTAGCTATCTACCAGTCATCTGGTACAGAGGCTGATTTAAGTGATAGGTTACATAGAACAGTAAGTAGTTCTGCAATTTGATATTTGAATTCTTTAACAACTCTTGGGTGAATATCATCCGGTCCTGGTGACTTTTACTTGTAATTGAACATAAAGCTAAGAGTAGCATAAAATCCCTCCTTTACTTGTAAGGGGTTAAGAAGCTCAAAAAACCTAAAGGGCCAATAAGAAAAGAAGATACTTTAAAATCTGTGGAGTGGGGGGAGGTTTTGTATGTGCTTTCTTTGTTTGTTTTCTCCCTGGACGAGAAAGGGACAAGGTGGGGAAAATACATCTCCTAAAAAACTACGTGAAATGAGCATCTAAGATTACAAAAATTGTAAGTAAAGGCAAGGAAATGTGTAAGATTATCTTTCATTTTAGCTTGTGAATTTTCCGTCTGCTAAGAGGGAGGTTTATTTGTGGTTTTTGTGACTTTGAAGCTAAGCCTAGAAGGGAATCCTCTGTGTTTTAAATATGTTATTTACCCTGTAAAGTTATCTTCCATCCTGATTTTGCAGGTGTGATTCTTTTACTTTTTAAAAAAAAATAAAATTATTCTTTTAAGAATCTGATTGATTTTCAGTGTCCTAAGAACCCGGGGGTTTGATCTGTGTTCAAATTGTACCAATTGGTGAAGATATTCTTCTCAATCCTCCCCAGGAAAGGGGGTGAAGGGGACTCCAAGTGACCCTTTTCTGGAATCTTTGTCTAAATCAGTTGGTGGTGGCAGCAATACTGTCCAAGGACAAGGAAAGGAATTTGTGCCTTGAGGAAGTTTTTAACCTAAGCTGATAGAAATAAGCTTAGAGGGTATTTCATGCTGGTCCCCATATCTGTACCCCAGAGTTCAGAGTGGGGAAGGAACCCTGACAGATGTCTTTGACTCAGTGTTGTTAATAGCAGTGCCCCATCGCACAGGATGTTGTACTGACAAATATGTTACAGTTTGAGAGGCACTCAGATGCTATTGTAACTGATGCCATAGCTAAGTGCCTTAGGGAGATATCAGCTCTGTATCCCTCATAAGGATGATTTGGATCTCTGAGTGCAGAACCTGAACTCTTCCCAACACCCCTTGGTGATGAGGCCTGTCATTAGCACAGCCCTCTTTGATGAGGGAGTTCTGGGATCCTCCTGCAGCTCGGCAGTAAGAGGGGGAATCAGGATGTGCTTTCAGAGAGCAAAGGATCTGGAGAGCATTGTCTGGCCATACAGAGCCCTGCTGGGCTGCCTCTCCATCTGTTCCTGACCCCTGCCCACTCCAAGAGCAGTAAAAACAGCTGTTGAGGTGGAGCTAGACCTCACACCCTGCATCCAAATTTCCAACATCTCCAAATTTGTGTGTGGATGGAAATGGAAGGGGGGGATTGTTTGGGTCAAAGAGAGATCTAGAAGCAGGCATTGGAGCTGGGCTTGGGTCATGTCCCTTTCTATTAAGAATGTGTATGGCCTTGCTTATGGGGTGTATGCATCAACAACAGGCGGAGACCCTCTGAGCTGTGCCTAGGGAACCAGTGACTCTGCGAGCATGTCACTGTTATGTCCAGCTGTCAGTGGTGTAGACTTTTTCCTTACAGCCGGGGGCTTTGTAACCCAGTGCAGACGGAAACAGCGTTTCTGCCACTGACAGACTGTGTGACTGGAAATGACCACTAACTAACCTTCAGTGCCTTCGTTTGTGGGTGCTCTGCTTGAGATATGGCCAGCAGCTCCAACTCTTGGGATGTTAATGGGACTCTCATACTAGTTCCAATATTTCCTAAAGCCCCAACTTCTGGAATCCAGAGACTATGCAAGAATATCAGCTTCCAGCTTTCTTTAAAAAAGTTTCTTTAAAAAATGTGTTGCAGAAAAGGTAGAAAACCTGAAGCAGGTGACCTCAAAGGTCGAGAAACCAAATATAATTAAAAAAGAATCTCATATAAGTTTATTTTTAAATCTCAGTATTTTTAAACCAAACTCATAATTTTTTCAGGGTTCGACTCTTACTTGTTGAACAGGGCTTGCTGATACTCCGTACCTAGCTCAAAAAATCTCAAGGGCAACTAGCAAAAGTAAAAAAAATAGTAATAATAACAAGTTTTTTTTCAAAGTGCATCAGAAATGGTAAGCCTGCCAAACAATCAATGGGTCCATGGGAAAATTGAGCACTCAAGGAAGGTGAGGATAAATGAATTATTTGCCTTGGACTTCATTACAGAGGATGTGAAGAATATTCCCAAACCTGTGCCATTCTGTTTAGGTGACGGACATACGGAATTATCCCAAGTTGAGGTGTAATTAGAGGACATTTTGGAACAAACTGATAAATTAAAGAGTACTGAGTCACCAGAACCAGATGGGATTCACCCAAGTGTTCTGAATAAACTCAAATACCAGATTCCAGAACTACTATCTGTGATATATGACCTATAGCTTAAATCAGCCTCTGTACCAGATGACTGGCAAATAGCTAATGTGATGCAGATTTTTTTAAAAGGCTTCAGAGGTGATCCTGGCAATATAGGACAGTAAGCCTAATTTCAGTACCAGGTGAATTGGTTGACACTATAGTAAAGAACAGAATTATCAGACACAAAGATTAACACATTATGTTGGGGAAAAGTCAACACAGCTTCTCCAAGGGAAATCACGATTCACCAGTTTTTTAGGTGACAAATCTGCAGAACTGTCCCAGATTGAGGTGTCATTAGAGGAGACTTTGGAAGAAATTGATAAACTAAACAGTAAGAAGTCACCAGGCTCAGATGGGATTCACCCAAGAGTTCTGAAGGAACTCAAATGTGAAATTACAGATCTACTAACTGTAGTCTGTAACCTATCACTTAAATTAGCTTCTGTACCAAATGATTGGAGGACAGCTAATCTGAAGCCTTTTAAAAGGGGCTCCAGAGGTGATCGTGTTAATTGCAGGCTGGTCAACCTGACTTCAGTGCCTGGCAAACTGTTTGAAACTATAGTAAAGAACAAAATGCCCGACACATAGATGAAAAGAATTTGTTGGTGAAGATTCAACGTGGCTTTTGCAAAAGGAAATCATACCTCACCAGTCCACTAGAACCCCTCGAGGGGGTCAATATTTGACCCGATTTCTCTATGGCAGCCCACTTCCCCGCATTACAAAACCAGCATGCAGGTCAGGGAAGAGAGATTACACAAGGCTCCATATACGAATGACTGAAGGGAAATTTCCACGTAGAGAGTATTGTGGAATCTCCCTTCCCTGGCATGCACCCTGGGTTTGTAATGCAGGAAAGGGGGCTGCCGGGGAGAAATCTGGTCCTATATTATTTTTCTTCTATTTTATGTTATTTCAGCAAGATTAGAGCTGTGACAGCATCATCATTATCTCTCGGCCGCCTTTGAGGTAGCCCCTAATCAGAACCATATGGAACAGTGATGACAAGCCTGGATTCCAGGAAAAGAGCCTGCAGCAGGGATTGTGCTGCAGAACTGTTAGGTAGGATTACTTTGTATCTCCTGGGATTTGGCCTCCTGTAGTTTGCTATTGACCGTGATGGGGGCAAAAGCTGGTGCACACTTAGCCAAGCAGCTGAGGTTCCCTGATGGCTAAGTGGCCCCAAGAGAATGTGCAGACATGCTTCATAAAGACAGTTCCCTCCCTATCTGAACAGATACTGCCTGCTGCCTGTGCTACCTCTCCAATGACTACTTATCCTTTCGGGTAAGACTCCTGGTCTCAGCGGCTCCACGTCTAGCAGGAATTGAGTACATTAGCAGGATTCACTATCTTTAAAATGTGAAATGAAGTGTAAAGACTGCAAGCTGTTTACATTGGCAGATGTTCTGTGCAGTAGCAGCGAACTCAGCTGGGCTGTCGGTGTGACTCAGTGACAGAGGCTAGAGGGCAGGCTGTGCTAGGTAGCTTGGAAACTTCTGCCTTACATCTGCCTATGCTCCATGGCGGGTTATTCAAGCTACACAGAAATGTGAAAGTCAAAGCGAGCTTGGAATGTTAGGATCCCTATTCCACGAGTCAGAATTTCTCAATCTGTCCCATTTCTAGTGGTGCTATGAGCTCTGGGCTTGATCCTGCCAGGGGCTGAGTGAGAGGAGACCCCCATGGAATATCAGTGACTAGTTCCCAAATTGCCACAAGTTTACTTACTCCTGGGAATTTTATCTGCAAATACATTTTCATAGGTTTTAATTCCTGGCTTAATTGTGAATGCAGGAATTCAGAGCTGTATTGCTTTTTGGTAACAAGTCTGATGAGGCATATTTCTATCTCCTGATTGGCTGAAGGCTCCAGCCTTTCTTCCCTATAGATACTCCTCAGAGTTACAGGGCCACTGGCATCTCAGTCCCCTCTCTGGTCTCTGAGTGCCAGATGTCAGCCCTCATAGCCTTTCCTCTCATGGGATGTAATCTCACTGTCCTCCCACCCTCAGACTGGGACCTGGGCTACTGCACACTGTGGGTCAACTGTGCTTAGCAAGCAGGTCCGAGTGGGTTCAGAAACTCTGGTTCTTTCCTCAGGGAGGCTGTTATTAGCGATGATATGAATGAGCAGCCAACATTATTGAACCAAAATATTGCTTAATCTGAACAGTAGGAATGAAGCGTAAAATGGAAGAATAAGAGGGTATTCAAAAAAAAATAAGTCTGCACATTTATCTGACCCCAAGCACTCCCTCTCTGATGAACACCCAGGCAGACCAAAGGCTTTCAGATTTCCCCAGTGGTGTCTGTGCCTGTCAGTCTGAAGAGCTTCTCAGCAACAGCTACCTCACCTCTGGACAGACTCCCAGGGCTGGCAAAACAGGCTGTGTAATGTGACTGGAGCCCAGGAGCAGGGAATTCCCTGCTTGTAGCTCCAGTGTTTTCTCTCAGCCTCCCTGAAGTGCTGACTGAGAGATGACTTCCCTTCAGCTGTTGCTTCCCTTCCTGCTTATTTTCCAGCAGCCTGCTATTAAACTAAGAAGAGCCAAACTGGTTTCATCCAATATAGCCATCACGTAATCATGGAAATAGTTAACCCAAGATAACCATAACATAAACATGAAAAGAACTGGGTTTAACATACACATTCCTTATGGCAGCTCAGTTCCAAGTCTGTCCCAATCCCTTTCCTGGATGCTATGGATTTTATGAATACAGGTCAGATTTTATGAATAGGCAGTCAGGGAGCAGCAAACTACTTTCATATGGGAAATGAATTTCCACATGCATTTCACTTTTAAATGCACTTCCTGAAAACCTGCATCCTGCCTGAATAACAGATTCTGAGGTTACTATGTACTAGAGAGTGAGAGCTCAGAGAAGGATTATTTTCTACACTGATCTCAATGCCTGTTACCACTCAGGGTACAGGCTACAGGCTGACAGAACAGAACCTGAGGAGAACCAGTCATCTATTAACCCAGGGGCAGAGGAGCTACTAGAGCTTAGTTTGCTGAGAAGCGATTGACTGAAGGGTGAGATGTTGTGATCTTTTCAAGTTCTGAAGAAACCCAGATGACATACATGTAACCCTTCCGCCAGGTGAAGCCAGCAACAACCAGGGCTGGGTTCTGTATCTAGAGGTTCCTTTTCAACAATACAACAAAGAAGAGCACCAGCCCAGTAACTTGGGAAATTACACACCCCTCCTAGGCACCTCTGGGAGGCTAGACATCCCTGCTCTTGAGCACACAGTCTGAGCTTAGGAAAGGAAGTTTTAATGATAGGAGAGAAGTCAACCTGACATTAATTAGGGAAAATTCCACAAGCGAGATTCATAATCCTAAATCTAATTCATAATCCAGGACACCCACCCCAGAGTGCTTGATGCAGTGGCTTCTGCTTCGTGCTCTTCAACCAAACATTCCTTTATAATGCCCTTCTCTGCTACCTCAC